>NW_026287710.1:0-14391 GCF_023373465.1 Oncorhynchus keta | reverse complement strand
CATTATGGCAGACCAGCAAGATCTACTGTCTCTATTGTATAACATACCAGCTAGATCTACTGTCTCTATTATATTTTGACAAACCAGGTAGATCTACTGTCTCTGTTATATTATGACAGACCAGGTAGATCTACTGTCTACATTTATGACAGACCAGCCAATCAACTGTCTCTATTATATTATGACAGACCAGCTAGATCTACTGTCTCTATTATATTTTGACAGACCAGCTAGATCTACTGTCTTTATTGTATTATGACAGACCAGCTATATCGACTGTCTCTATTATATTTTGACGGACCAGCTAGATCTACTGTCTCTATTAGATTATGACAGACCAGATAGATCTACTGTCTCTATTGCATCATGGCAGACCAGCTAGATCTACTGTCTCTATTGTATGACATACCAGCTAGATATACTGTCTCTATTATATTATGACAGACCAGCTAGATCTACTGTCTCTATTATTTTATGACAGACCAGCTAGATCTACTGTCTCTATTATTTTATGACAGACCAGCGAGATCTACTGTCTCTGTTACATTATGACAGACCAGCTCGATCTACTGTGTCTATTATATTATGACAGACCAGCTAGATCTACTGTCTCTATTAGATTATGACAGCAGATCTACTGTCTCTGTTATATTATGACAGACCAGGTAGATCTACTGTCTCTGTTATATTATGACAGACCAGCTAGATCTACTGTCTCTATTATATTATGACAGACCAGCCAAATCTACTGTGTCTATTATATTATGACAGACCAGATACATCTACTGTCTCTATTATATTATGACATACCAGCCGAGATCTACTGTCTCTATTATATTATGACAGACCAGATAGATCTACTGTCTCTATTGCATTATGGCAGACCAGCAAGATCTACTGTCTCTATTGTATAACATACCAGCTAGCCCATCTACTGTCTCTATTATTTTAGCGACAGACCAGCTATATCTACTGTCTCTATTACATTATGACAGACGTGCTCGATATACTGTGTCTATTATATTATGACAGACCAGCTATATCTACTGTCTATTGCATCATGACAGACCAGCTAGATCTACTGTCTCTATTATATTATGACAGACCAGCTAGATCTACTGTCTCTATTATATTATGACAGACCAGCTAAATCTACTGTATCTATTATAATATGGCAGACCAGCTAGATCTACTGTCTCTATTATATTATGACAGACCAGCTGATCTACTTGTCTCTATTATATTATGACAGACCAGCTAGATCTATTGTCTCTATTATATTTTTGACAGACCAGGTAGATCTACTGTCTCTATTATATTATGACAGACCAGCTGATCTACTGTCTCTGTTGTTTTATGACATACCAGCTAGATCTACTGTCTCTATTATATTTTGACAGACCAGCTAGATCTACTGGCTCTATTATATTATGACAGACCAGGTAGATCTACTGTCTCTATTATATTATGACAGACCAGCCAAATCTACTGGACAGTTCTACTGTCTCTATTATATTATGACAGACCAGATAGATCTACTGTCTCTATTATATTATGACAGACCAGGTAGATCTACTGTCTTTATTGTATTATGACAGACCAGCTATATCGACTGTCTCTATTATATTATGACAGACCAGATAGATCTACTGTCTCTATTGTATTATGGCAGACCAGCAAGATCTACTGTCTCTATTGTATAACATACCAGCTAGATCTACTGTCTCTATTATATTTTGACAGACCAGGTAGATCTACTGTCTCTGTTATATTATGACAGACCAGCTAGATCTACTGTCTCTATTATATTTTGACAGACCAGCTAGATCTACTGTCTCTATTATATTATGACAGACCAGCTAGATCTACTGTCTTTATTGTATTATGACAGACCAGCTATATCGACTGTCTCTATTATATTTTGACGGACCAGCTAGATCTACTGTCTCTATTAGATTATGACAGCAGACCAGCTCAGATCTACTGTCTCTATTGTATGACATACCAGCTAGATATACTGTCTCTATTATATTATGACAGACCAGCTAGATCTACTGTCTCTATTATTTTATGACAGACCAGCTAGATCTACTGTCTCTATTATTTTATGACAGACCAGCGAGATCTACTGTCTCTTATGACATCGATCTACTTATGACAGACCAGCTAGATCTACTGTCTCTATTGTATGACATACCAGCTTATACTGTCTCTATTATATTATGACAGACCAGTGAGATCTACTGTCTCTATTCTATTATGACAGACCAGCGAGATCTACTGTCTCTGTTACATTATGACAGACCAGCTCGATCTACTGTGTCTATTATATTATGACAGACCAGCTATATCTACTGTCTCTATTGCATCATGGCAGACCAGCTAGATCGACTGTCTCTGTTATATTATGACAGACCAGGTAGATCTACTGTCTCTATTATATTATGACAGACCAGCCAAATCTACTGTCTCTATTATATTATGAAATACCAGCTAGATCTACTGTCTCTATTATATTTTGACAGACCAGCTAGATCTACTGTCTCTATTATATTATGACAGACCAGCTAGATCTACTGTCTCTATTATATTATGACAGACCAGCTAGATCTACTGTCTCTATTATATTATGACAGACCAGGTAGATCTACTGTCTCTGTTGTATGACATACCAGGTAGATCTACTGTCTCTGTTATATTATGACAGACCAGCTAGATCTACTGTCTCTATTATATTTTGACAGACCAGCTAGATCTACTGTCTCTATTATATTATGACAGACCAGCTAGATCTACTGTCTCTGTTGTATTATGACATACCAGCTATATCTACTGTCTCTATTATATTATGACGGACCAGCTAGATCTACTGTCTCTATTATATTTGACAGACCAGCTAGATCTACTTCTCTGTTATATTATGACAGACCAGCTATATCTACTGTCTATGTTATATTATGAAAGACCAGATAGATCTACTGTCTCTATTATATGACAGACCAGCTAGATCTACTGTCTCTATTATATTATGACAGACCAGCCAGAAATCTACTGTCTCTATTATATTATGACAGACCAGCGATCTACTGTCTCTGTTACATTATGACATACCAGCTAGATCTACTGTCTCTATTATTTATGACAGACCAGATAGATCTACTGTCTCTATTATTTATGACAGACCAGCTGGTCTACTGTCTCTGTTGTATGACATACCAGCTAGATCTACTGTCTCTATTATATTATGACAGACCAGCTAGATCTACTGTCTCTATTATTTTATGACAGACCAGCTAGATCTACTGTCTCTGTTATATGACAGACCAGCTAGATCTACTGTCTCTGTATATTATGACAGACCAGGTAGATCTACTGTCTCTATTATTTTATGACAGACCAGGTAGATCTACTGTCTCTATTATTTTATGACAGACCAGCTAGATCTACTGTCTTTATTGTATGATGACAGACCGGCTATATCTACTGTCTCTGTTATATTACTTGACAGACCAGATAGATCTACTGTGTCTCTATTATATTATGACATACCAGCAAGATCTACTGTCTCTATTATATAACATACCAGCTAGATCTACTATCTCTATTATATTTTGACAGACCAGGTAGATCTACTGTCTCTGTTATATTATGACAGACCAGGTAGATCTACTGTCTCTATTATATTATGACAGACCAGCCAGATCTACTGTCTCTATTATTTTATGACAGACCAGCTGAATCTACTGTCTCTATTGTATGACAGACCAGCTAGATCTACTGTCTCTATTATATTATGACAGACCAGCTAGATCTACTGTCTTTGTTAGTATTATGAAAGACCAGCTATATCGACTGTCTCTATTATATTATGACAGACCAGCCAAATCTACTGTCTCTATTATATTATGACAGACCAGATAGATCTACTGTCTCGTTACATCATGGCAGACCAGCTGATCTACTGTCTCTATTATTTCATGACAGACCAGCTAGATCTACTGTCTCTATTATTTTATGACAGACCAGCTAGATCTACTGTCCTATTATTTTATGACAGACCAGCTTTAGATCTACTGTCTCTGTTGTATGACATACCAGCTAGATCTACTGTCTCTATTATTTTATGACAGACCAGCTAGATCTACTGTCTCTATTATATTATGACAGACCAGGTAGATCTACTGGGGTTCTGCTATATTATGACAGACCAGCTAGATCTAATGTCTCTTTATTTATGACAGACCAGCCAGATCTACTGTCTCTATTATTTTATGACAGACCAGCTAGATCTACTGTTTCTGTTATATTATGACATACCAGCTAAATCTACTGGGTTCCCTATTATATTATGACAGACCAGCTATATCTACTGTCTATATTATATTATGACATACCAGATAGATCTACTGTCTCTATTATATTATGGCAGACCAGCTGGATCTACTGTCTCTATTATATTTGACAGACCAGGTAGATCTACTGTCTCTATTATATTATGACAGACCAGCTAGATCTACTGTCTCTTATATTATGACAGACCAGGTAGATCTACTGTCTCTATTATATGACATACCAGCTAGATCTACTGTCTCTATTATATTATGACAGACCAGATAGATCTACTGTCTCTATTACATTATGATACAGACCAGCTAGATCTACTGTCTCTGTTATTTCATCACAGACCAGCTAGATCTACTGTCTCTATTATTTTATGACAGACCAGCTAGATCTACTGTCTCTGTTATATGACAGACCAGCTAGATCTACTGTCTCTATGTTGTATGACAGACCAGCTAGATCTACTGTCTCTATTATATTTTTTGACAGACCAGGTAGATCTACTGTCTCTATTATATTATGACAGACCAGCCAAATCTACTGTCTCTATTATATTATGACAGACCATATCTTTTGACATTATGAAAGACCAGCTAGATCTACTGTCTTTATTATATTATGACAGACCAGCTATATCACTGTCTCTATTATATTATGACAGACCAGATAGATCTACTGTCTCTATTGCATTATGGCAGACCAGCAAGATCTACTGTCTCTATTGAAGGACATACCAGCCAGATCTACTGTCTCTATTATATTATGACAGACCAGCTAGATCTACTGTCTCTATTATTTTATGACAGACCAGCTAGATCTACTGTCTCTATTATATTATGACAGACCAGCTAGATCTACTGTCTCTATTATATTTTGACAGACCAGGTAGATCTACTGCCCTATTATATTATGACAGACCAGCCAAATCTACCGTCTCTATTATATTATGACAGACCAGCCAGATCTACTGTCTCTATTATTTGACAGACCAGCTAGATCTACTGTCTCTATTATATTATGACAGACCAGCTAGACTACTGTCTTTATTGTATTATGACAGACCAGCTATATCGACTGCCTCTATTATATTTTGACGGACCAGCTAGATCTACCGTCTCTATTAGATTATGACAGACCAGCTAGATCTATTGTCTCTATTGTATTATCACAGACCAGCTGGATCTACTCGTCTCTATTCTATTATGACAGACCAGCTAGGATCGACTGTTCTATTATTTCATGACAGACCAGCAAGATCTACTGTCTCTG
The DNA here is from genome assembly GCF_023373465.1 of Oncorhynchus keta. NCBI lineage: Eukaryota > Metazoa > Chordata > Actinopteri > Salmoniformes > Salmonidae > Oncorhynchus > Oncorhynchus keta. The sequence continues at coordinate 8,781 of NW_026287710.1, read as the reverse complement.
TTACATTATGACAGACCAGCTAGATCTACTGTATCTATTATATTATGACAGACCAGCTATATCTACTGTCTCTATTATATTATGACAGACCAGATAGATCTACTGTCTCTATTGCATCATGGCAGACCAGCTAGATCTACTGTCTCTATTGTATGACATACCAGCTAGATCTACTGTCTCTATTATATTACATCTACTGACGCACTGCTATATCTACTGTCTCTATTATTTTATGACAGACCAGCCAGATCTACTGTCTCTATTATTTTATGAATAATTTCAGTGAGATCTACTGTCTCTATTATATTTTGACAGACCAGGTAGATCTACTGTCTCTATTATATTATGACAGACCAGCTAGATCTCCTGTCCCTGTTATATTATGATGTAAATACCGTATATCTGAACTGAAAATCTTTCTCTCACAAGGGGGGTTGTGGGTAAATACCGTATATCTGAACTGAAAATCTCTCTCTCACAAGGGAGGTTGTGGGTAAATAGCTTCCATCCGAACTGAAAATCTCTCTCTCACAAGGGGGGTTATGGGTAAATACTGTATCTCTGAACTGAAAAGCACAGGGGTCGTCCTCACTAACAGAGGCTAATTAAAGTTCTTGAAGGCTCTGTTAGGAGATCTGCTGAACAACAAAACAGATTGTGTGTGTGTGTGTGTGTGTGTGTGTGTGTGTGTAGTGGTGTGTGTGTGTGTGTGTGTGTGTAGTGGTGTGTGTGTGTGTGTGTGTGTGTGTGTGTGTGTGTGTGTGTGTGTGTGTGTGGGTGTGTGTGTGTGTGTGTGTGTGTGTGTGGGTGTGTTGGGTGTGTGTGTGTGTGTGTCTGTGTGTAGTGGTGTGTGTGTGTGTGTGTCTGTGTGTCTAATGAACACCTGTAGGTCAGGTGTCTAACCACAGAACAGCCTAATGAACAGCTGTAGGTCAGGTGTCTAACCACAGAACAGCCTAATGAACAGCTGTAGGTCAGGTGTCTAACCACAGAACAGCCTAATGAACAGCTGTAGGTCAGGTGTCTAACCACAGAACAGCCTCATGAACAGCTGTAGGTCAGGTGTCTAACCACAGAACAGCCTAATGAACAGCTGTAGGTCAGGTGTCTAACCACAGAACAGCCTAATGAACAGCTGTAGGTCAGGTGTCTAACCACAGAACAGCCTAATGAACAGCTGTAGGTCAGGTGTCTAACCACAGAACAGCCTAATGAACAGCTGTAGGTCAGGTGTCTAACCACAGAACAGCCTAATGAACAGCTGTAGGTCAGGTGTCTAACCACAGAACAGCCTAATGAACAGCTGTAGGTCAGGTGTCTAACCACAGAACAGCCTAATGAACAGCTGTAGGTCAGGTGTCTAACCACAGAACAGCCTAATGAACAGCTGTAGGTCAGGTGTCTAACCACAGAACAGCCTAATGAACAGCTGTAGGTCAGGTGTCTAACCACAGAACAGCCTAATGAACAGCTGTAGGTCAGGTGTCTAACCACAGAGCAGCCTAATGAACAGCTGTAGGTCAGGTGTCTAACCACAGAACAGCCTAATGAACAGCTGTAGGTCAGGTGTCTAACCACAGAGCAGCCTAATGAACAGCTGTAGGTCAGGTGTCTAACCACAGAACAGCCTAATGAACAGCTGTAGGTCAGGTGTCTAACCACAGAACAAGGGGCACGGCAGTAGTAACAGACAGCAGTAGTAACAGACAGCAGTAGTAACAGACAGCAGTAGTAACAGACAGCAGTAGTAACAGACAGCAGTAGTAACAGACAGCAGTAGTAACAGACAGCAGTAGTAACAGACAGCAGTAGTAACAGACAGCAGTAGTAACAGACAGTAGTAGTAACAGACAGCAGTAGTAACAGACAGTAGTAGTAACAGACAGCAGTAGTAACAGACAGCAGTAGTAACAGACAGCAGTAGTAACAGACAGCAGTAGTAACAGACAGCAGTAGTAACAGACAGCAGTAGTAACAGACAGCAGTAGTATCAGACAGCAGTAGTAACAGACAGTAGTAGTAACAGACAGCAGTAGTAACAGACAGCAGTAGTAACAGACAGCAGTAGTAACAGACAGCAGTAGTAACAGACAGCAGTAGTAACAGACACGGCAGTAGTAACAGACAGCAGTAGTAACAGACAGTAGTAACATACAGCAGTAGTAACAGACAGCAGTAGTAACAGACAGCAGTAGTAACAGACAGCAGTAGTAACATACAGCAGTAGTAACAGACAGTAGTAACATACAGCATTAGTAACAGACAGCAGTAGTAACATACAGCAGTAGTAACAGACAGCAGTAGTAACAGACAGTAGTAACATACAGCAGTAGTAACAGACAGCAGTAGTAACATACAGCAGTAGTAACAGACAGTAGTAACATACAGCAGTAGTAACAGACAGCAGTAGTAACATACAGCAGTAGTAACAGACAGCAGTAGTATCAGACAGTAGTAACATACAGCAGTAGTAACAGACAGCAGTAGTAACAGACAGCAGTAGTAACAGACAGCAGTAGTAACAGACGGCAGTAGTAACAGACGGCAGTAGTAACAGACGGCAGTAGTAACAGACAGCAGTAGTAACAGACAGCAGTAGTAACAGACAGCAGTAGTAACAGACAGCAGTAGTAACAGACAGCAGTAGTAACAGACAGCAGTAGTAACAGACAGCAGTAGTAACATACAGCAGTAGTAACAGACAGCAGTAGTAACAGACAGCAGTAGTAACAGACAGCAGTAGTAACAGACAGCAGTAGTAACAGACAGTAGTAACAGACAGCAGTAGTAACAGACAGCAGTAGTAACAGACAGCAGTAGTAACAGACAGCAGTAGTAACAGACACGGCAGTAGTAACAGACAGTAGTAGTAACAGACAGTAGTAGTAACAGACAGCAGTAGTAACAGACAGCAGTAGTAACAGACAGCAGTAGTAACAGACAGCAGTAGTAACAGACACGGCAGTAGTAACAGACAGCAGTAGTAACAGACACGGCAGTAGTAACAGACAGTAGTAGTAACAGACAGCAGTAGTAACAGACAGCAGTAGTAACAGACACGGCAGTAGTAACAGACAGCAGTAGTAACAGACAGCAGTAGTAACAGACACGGCAGTAGTAACAGACAGCAGTAGTAACAGACAGCAGTAGTAACAGACAGCAGTAGTAACAGACAGCAGTAGTAACAGACACAGCAGTAGTAACAGACAGCAGTAGTAACAGACACAGCAGTAGTAACAGACAGCAGTAGTAACAGACAGCAGTAGTAACAGACAGCAGTAGTAACAGACAGCAGTAGTAACAGACAGCAGTAGTAACAGACACGGCAGTAGTAACAGACAGTAGTAGTAACAGACAGCAGTAGTAACAGACAGCAGTAGTAACAGACAGCAGTAGTAACAGACAGTAGTAGTAACAGACAGCAGTAGTAACAGACAGCAGTAGTAACAGACAGCAGTAGTAACAGACAGCAGTAGTAACAGACAGCAGTAGTAACAGACAGCAGTAGTAACAGACAGCAGTAGTAACAGACAGCAGTAGTAACAGACAGCAGTAGTAACAGACAGCAGTAGTAACAGACACGGCAGTAGTAACAGACAGCAGTAGTAACAGACAGCAGTAGTAACAGACACGGCAGTAGTAACAGACAGCAGTAGTAACAGACAGCAGTAGTAACAGACAGCAGTAGTAACAGACACGGCAGTAGTAACAGACAGCAGTAGTAACAGACAGCAGTAGTAACAGACAGCAGTAGTAACAGACAGCAGTAGTAACAGACACGGCAGTAGTAACAGACAGCAGTAGTAACAGACAGCAGTAGTAACAGACAGCAGTAGTAACAGACAGCAGTAGTAACAGACAGCAGTAGTAACAGACAGCAGTAGTAACAGACAGCAGTAGTAACAGACAGCAGTAGTAACAGACAGCAGTAGTAACAGACAGCAGTAGTAACAGACAGCAGTAGTAACAGACATGGCAGTAGTAACAGACAGCAGTAGTAACAGACAGCAGTAGTAACAGACAGCAGTAGTAACAGACAGCAGTAGTAACAGACAGCAGTAGTAACAGACACGGCAGTAGTAACAGACAGTAGTAGTAACAGACAGCAGTATGTTGACTGTAGCCAAGTGGTTAGAGTGGAGGGGCGGCAGGGTAGCCTAGTGGTTAGAGTGGAGTGGCGGCAGGGTAGCCTAGTGGTTAGAGTGGAGTGGCGGCAGGGTAGCCTAGTGGTTAGAGTGGAGTGGTGGCAGGGTAGCCTAGTGGTTAGAGTGGAGTGGTGGCAGGGTAGCCTAGTGGTTAGAGTGGAGTGGTGGCAGGGTAGCCTAGTGGTTAGAGTGGAGTGGTGGCAGGGTAGCCTAGTGGTTAGAGTGGAGTGGCGGCAGGGTAGCCTAGTGGTTAGAGTGTAGAGGTGGCAGGGTAGCCTAGTGGTTAGAGTGGAGTGGTGGCAGGGTAGCCTAGTGGTTAGAGTGGAGTGGTGGCAGGGTAGCCTAGTGGTTAGAGTGTAGAGGTGGCAGGGTAGCCTAGTGGTTAGAGTGGAGTGGTGGCAGGGTAGCCTAGTGGTTAGAGTGGAGTGGCGGCAGGGTAGCCTAGTGGTTAGAGTGTAGAGGTGGCAGGGTAGCCTAGTGGTTAGAGTGGAGTGGCGGCAGGGTGGCCTAGTGATTAGAGTGGAGGGGCGGCAGGGTAGCCTAGTGGTTAGAGTGGAGTGGTGGTAGGGTAGCCTAGTGGTTAGAGTGGAGTGGTGGCAGGGTAGCTTAGTGGTTAGAGTGGAGTGGCGGCAGGGTAGCCTAGTGGTTAGAGTGGAGTGGCGACAGGGTAGCCTAGTGGTTAGAGTGGAGTGGCGGCAGGGTAGCCTAGGGGTTAGAGTGGAGTGGCGGCAGGGTAGCCTAGTGGTTAGAGTGGAGGGGCGGCAGGGTAGCCTAGTGGTTAGAGTGGAGTGGGCGCAGGGTAGCCTAGTGGTTAGAGTGGAGTGGCGGCAGGGTAGCCTAGTGGTTAGAGTGGAGTGGCGTGCAGGAGTAGCCTAGTGGTTAGAGTGGAGTGGTGGCAGGGTAGCCTAGTGGTTAGAGTGGGAGTGGTGGCAGGGTGGCCTAGTGGTTAGAGTGGAGTGGCGGCAGGGTAGCCTAGTGGTTAGAGTGGAGTGGTGGCAGGGTAGCCTAGTGGTTAGAGTGGAGTGGCGGCATGGTAGCCTAGTGGTTAGAGGGAGTGGCGGCATGGTAGCCTAGTGGTTAGAGGGAGTGGCGGCAGGGTAGCCTAGTGGTTAGAGTGGAGAGGCGGTAGGGTAGCCTAGTGGTTAGAGGAGAGGCGGTAGGGTAGCCTAGTGGTTAGAGTGGAGTGGCGGTAGGGTAGCCTAGTGGTTTAGAGTGGAGTGGTGGTAGGGTAGCCTAGTGGTTAGAGGGAGGGCGGCAGGGTAGCCTAGTGGTTAGAGTGGAGGGCGACAGGGTAGCCTAGTGGTTAGAGTGGAGTGGCGGCAGGCAGCCTAGTGGTTAGAGTGGAGTGGCGGCAGGGTAGCCTAGTGGTTAGAGGGAGTGGCGACAGGGCAGCCTAGTGGTTAGAGTGGAGTGGTGGCAGGGTAGCCTAGTGGTTAGAGGGAGTGGCGGCAGGGTAGCCTAGTGGTTAGAGTGGAGAGGCGGTAGGGTAGCCTAGTGGTTAGAGTGTAGGGGCGGCAGGGTAGCCTAGTGGTTAGAGTGGAGTGGTGGCAGGGTAGCCTAGTGGTTAGAGTGGAGAGGCGGTAGAGTAGCCTAGTGGTTAGAGCGTTGGACTAGTAACCGAAAGGTTACAAGATCGAATCCCTGAGCTGACAAGGTACAAATCTGTCGTTCTGCCCCTGAACAGGCAGTTAATCCACTGTTCCGAGGCCGTCATTGAAAATAAGAATTTGTTCTTGCCTAGTAAAATAAAGGTAAAATTAAAAGTACATGCGAGTTGGAGTGAAAACAAAATCACTTTTGAGATTCAACCTCCCCCTTATCTACAATTATCCTACGTCCATATTTTAGACTCTTCGGCAATGCAGCTCCTTGTGTTTTCGGGGCAAAAATATCTTTATGCTATTATCACCTCTGTGGCAAGAGCCTTGCTCTGCTCTAATGGCTGTACTCTGCAGTAAATGGCTAGGATTCAACTCTACTCTCTGCCTAGAGACATGATTGCAGGGCTGTTACAGACCAGTCTCCTACTAAGAAGCTGATTGCCCACCACACACATCTTTTCTACGAATCACTGCTCTAGCTTAATGTCAGAGGATCTCCACTTAGAGAGAGAGAGCAAACATCTACACACAATACTGAGAGAGAGAGAGAGAGAGAGAGAGAGAGAGAGAGAGAGAAAGAGAGAGAGAGAGAAAGAGAGAGAGAGAGAGAGAGAGAGAGAGAGAAAGAGAGAGAGAGGAGAGAGAGAGAGAGGGAGAGAGAAAGAGAGAGAGAAGGAGAGAGAGAGAGAGAGAGAGGGAGAGAGAGAGAGAGAGATGAGTTACAGGACAAAATAAAAACCCTCCAACCCAAAAAGGCCTGTGGTGTCGATGGTATCCTCAATGAAATGATCAAATATACAGACAACAAATTCCAACTGGCTATACTAAAACTCTTTAACATCATACTTAGCTCTGGCATCTTCCCCAATATTTGGAACCAAGGACTGATCACCCCAATCCACAAAAGTGGAGACAAATTTGACCCCAATAACTACCGTGGAATATGTGTCAACAGTAACCTTGGGAAAATCCTCTGCATTATTATTAACAGCAGACTCGTACATTTCCTCAATGAAAACAATGTACTGAGCAAATGTCAAATTGGCTTTTTACCAAATTACCGTACAACAGACCATGTATTCACCCTGCACACCTTAATTGACAACCAAACAAACCAAAACAAAGGCAAAGTCTTCTCATGCTTTGTTGATTTCAAAAAAGCCTTCGACTCAATTTGGCATGAGGGTCTGCTATACAAACTGATGGAAAGTGGTGTTGGGGGTAAAACATACGACATTATAAAATCCATGTACACAAACAACAAGTGTGCGGTTAAAATTGGCAAAAAACACACACATTTCTTCACACAGGGTCGTGGGGTTAGACAGGGATGCAGCTTAAGCCCCACCCTCTTCAACATATATATCAACGAACTGGCGCGGGCACTAGAAAAGTCTGCAGCACCCGGCCTCCCCCTGCTAGAATCCGAAGTCAAATGTCTGCTGTTTGCTGATGATCTGGTGCTTCTGTCACCAACCAAGGAGGGCCTACAGCAGCACCTAGATCTTATGCACAGATTCTGTCAGACCTGGGCCCTGACAGTAAATCTCAGTAAGACCAAAATAATGGTGTTCCAAAAAGGTCGAGTCACCAGGACCACAAATACAAATTCCATCTCGACACTGTTGCCCTAGAGCACACAAAAACTATACATACCTTGGCCTAAACATCAGCGCCACAGGTAACTTCCACAAAGGTGTGAACGATCTGAGAGACAAGGCAAGAAGGGCATTCTATGCCATCAAAAGAAACATAAATTTCAACATACCAATTAGGATTTGGCTAAAAATACTTGAATCAGTCATAGAGCCCATTGCCCTTTATGGTTGTGAGGTCTGGGGTCCGCTCACCAACCAAGACTTCACAAAATGGGACAAACACCAAATTGAGACTCTGCACGCAGAATTCTGCAAAAATATCCTCCGTGTACAACGTAAAACACCAAATAATGCATGCAGAGCAGAATTAGGCCGATACCCACTAATTATCAAAATCCAGAAAAGAGCCATTAAATTCTACAACCACCTAAAAGGAAGCGATTCACAAACCTTCCATAACAAAGCCATCACAAACAGAGAGATGAACCTGGAGAAGAGTCCCTAAGCAAACTGGTCCTGGGGCTCTGTTCACAAACACAAACACACCCTACAGAGCCCCAGGACAACAGCACAATTAGACCCAACCAAATCATGAGAAAACAAAAGATAATTACTTAACACATTGGAAAGAATTAACAAAAAAACAGAGCAAACTAGAATGCTATTTGGCCCTACACAGAGAGTACACAGCGGCAGAATACCTGACCACTGTGACTGACCCAAAATTAAGGAAGCTTTGACTATGTACAGACTCAGTGAGCATAGCCTTGCTATTGAGAAAGGCCGCCGTAGGCAGACATGGCTCTCAAGAGAAGACAGGCTATGTGCTCACTGCCCACAAAATGAGGTGGAAACTGAGCTGCACTTCCTAACCTCCTGCCCAATGTATGACCATATTAGAGAGACATATTTCCCCCAGATCACACAGATCCACAAAGAATTCGAAAACATATCCAATTTTGAAAAACTCCCATACCTACTGGGTGAAATACCACAGTGTGACATCACAGCAGCAAGATTTGTGACCTGTTGCCACGAGAAAAGGGCAACCAGTGAAGAACAAACACCATTGTAAATACAACCCATATTTATGCTTATTTATTTTATCTTGTGTCCTTTAATTATTTGTACATTGTGTATATATATATATATATATAATATGACATTTGTAATGTCTTTACTGTTTTGAAACTGTTGTATGTGTAATGTTTACTGTTAATTTTTGTTGTTTTTCACTTTATATATTCACTTTGTATGTTGTCTACCTCTTGCTTTGGCAATGTTAACACATGTTTCCCATGCCAATAAAGCCCTTGAATTGAATTGAATTGAATTGAATTGAGAGAGAGAGAGAGAGAGAGAGAGAGAGACAGAGAGAGAGAGAGAGAGAGAGAGACAAAGGGACAGAGAGAGAGAGAGAGACAGAGGGACAGAGAG
>NW_026287709.1:0-7407 GCF_023373465.1 Oncorhynchus keta | reverse complement strand
GGGGGTATGGGGGATATGACTGGGTTGGGGGTATGGGGGATATGACTGGGTTGGGGGTATGGGGGATATGACTGGGTTGGGGGTATGGGGGATATGACTGGGTTGGGGATATGACTGGGTTGGGGATATGACTGGGTTGGGGGTATGGGATATGACTGGGTCAGGGGTATGGGGGATATGACTGGGTTGGGGGTATGGGGATATGACTGGGTTGGGGGTATGGGGATATGACTGGGTTGGGGGTGTATGACTGGGTTGGGGGTATGGGGATATGACTGGGGGGTATGGGGGATATGACTGGGTTGGGGTAGGAAGTGGGGATATGACTGGGTTGGGCTATGGGGATATGACTGGGTTGGGGGCAGGGGATATGACTGCGTTGGGGGTATGGGGGATATGACTGGGTTGGGGCATGGGGATATGACTGGGTTGGGGGTATGGGGATATGACTGGGTTGGGGGTATGGGGGATATGACTGGGTTGGGGATGGGGGATATGGGTTGGGGGTACTGGGTTGGGGGTATGGGGGATATGGGGGATATGACTGGGTATGGGATATGACTGGGTTGGGGGCATGGGGGATATGGGGTTGGGGCTATGGGGATGACTGGGTTGGGGGTATGGGGGATATGACTGGGTTGGGGGTATGGGGGATATGACTGGGTTGGGGATATGACTGGGTTGGGGGTATGGGGATATGACTGGGTTGGGGCTATGGGGGATATGACTGGGTTGGGGGCATGGGGGATATGACTGGGGGCTATGGGGATATGGGGGGGGCTATGGGGATGACTGGGTTGGGGGTATTGGGGCTATGACTGGGTTGGGGATATGACTGGGTTGGGGGCATGGGGATATGACTGGGTTGGGGATATGACTGGCTATGGGGATATGACTGGGTTGGGGGTATGGGGGATATGACTGGAGTTGGGGATGGGGATATGACTGGGTTGGGGGTATGGGGGATATGACTGGTTTGGGGGTATGGGGGATATGACTGGGTTGGGGCATGGGGGATATGACTGGGTTGGGGCTATGGGGATATGACTGGGTTGGGGGTATGGGGGATATGACTGGGTTGGGGGTATGGGGGATATGACTGGGTTGGGGATATATGACTGGGTTGGGGGGATAAGAGATATAACTGGAAATTTAGAGCTATGGGGATATGACTGGGTTGGGGGTATGGGGATATGACTGGGTATGGGGGTATGGGGATATGACTGGGTTGGGGATATGACTGGGTTGGGGCTATGGGGATATGACTGGGTTGGGGGTATGGGGATATGACTGGGTTGGGGATATGACTGGGTTGGGGCTATGGGGATATGACTATGGGGGACTGGGTTTGGGGCTGGGTTTTGAGGCTATGGGGATATGACTGGGTTGGGGGTATGGGGATATGACTGGGTTGGGGGTATGGGGATATGACTGGGTTGGGGATATGACTGGGTTGGGGCTATGGGGATATGACTGGGTTGGGGGTATGGGGGATATGACTGGGTTGGGGATATGGGGGATATGACTGGGTTGGGGGGGATGGGGGGATATGACTGGGTTGGGGATATGGGGGATATGACTGGGTTGGGGGTATGGGGGATATGACTGGGTTGTGGGTATGGGGGATATGACTGGGTTGGGGATATGACTGGGTTGGGGGTATGGGGGATATGACTGGGTTTATGACAGCTTCATGTAGGCCTTAATAGTTTGTGGGCATCGCTCGTCACAGTTATAGTGCAATGAATGTATTGGTTAGCGCTGTGTTGTGGCTTTGCTGGCGTGTTTCCCACCAAGACTAACATGAGACAATGGGCACTGATGTCAGGTTATATAGTGGTTATGAGTCAGAACAGAATAACGCTGTAGGTTTTCCTGTGTAAATGTGCAAACACCACCGACTAGCAGCAAACATCGGTCTATTGTGAAGTTTCCTATGTGCTCAGCCTAAACCACTGACCACAGCAACAGCCAATCAGTGAGAAAGCTGTGGTCTCCTGCGTCAGTGAGGTCTGTTAGCTCTCTCTCTCTGTTTCTCCACCTAACACCCATAGCCCAACTTTATGACATCGCTTCAGCCAACTGGTGTTTCTTCGCCACCCGAGTCCCAACGATTTCTAGAATTTAAACTCATTCTGACCGTTCTCATTGCTCTCAGAAACCGATGGGTTGGGCGAGCTGGACCTACATGATGACTTTTTCAACTTTGACACTCTGATTTGTTAAACGATCCAATCGCTGATAAGTTTGCGTACAACGCCCCTCAATTTGAAGTCACACAAACAACTTCTAGGATGTTCAGTTTAGACTGAGTGGACAAAACATTAAGAACAACCTGCTCTTTCCTTGACAGGCTGACCAGGTGAAAGAGGGAGAATTTGAGAAATATTTAAGTGCCTTTGAACAGGGTACGGTAGTAGGTGCCAGGTGTTAGGAACTCTAACGCTTCTTGGTTTTTTCCACGCTCAACAGTTTCCTGTGTGTATCAAGAATGAACCACCTCCCAAAGGACATCGAGCTAATTTGACACAACTGTGGGAAGCACTGGAGTCAACATGGGCCAGTATCCCCGTGGAACGCGACCCCTTTCGACCCGAGTCCACGCCCGACGACTTGAGGCTTTCCTGAGGGCAAAAGGGGGGTACTTGCTATACTCAGTGTACGCAGCGATCGATAGAGCAGCGGAATTAAATTCATGGTGAATCGTCATGCAGGTGTTTCTCTAACCTGGGTCCTGGTCTGTTTCATTGTCAATCCAAATGTCTGATTGAACAAGAAGAGCAGAAACAGACCAGGACCCAGGTCAGTGTTTCTCACAAAAAATAGGTATAATTCTTACGTGTAAAAACAAAAACAGGGAAACATCACCTCAAGGTTTTAATACAAATCTGTGACAGACAGAAAGACAAAAAATAAATAAATAATCCTTCTCACCCCCCCTCCCCTTAAAAGATTTAGATGCACTATTGTAAAGTGACTGTTCTACTGGATGTCATAAGGTGAATGCACCAATTTGTAAGTCGCTCTGGATAAGAGCGTCTGCTAAATGACTTAAATGTAATGTAATATAAATGTCACTACAGCATATAGTTACTAACCCTGGTCACTACAGTACTACAGTATATAGTTACTAACCCTGGTCACTGCAGTACTACAGTATACATCTATAGCGCAGCATCTTCTCTCTCTCTCTCTCTCCTTTTCTCTTGAGCGTTCTCTCTCTCTGTCTCGTGGTGTTTCCAGATCTTTCCTTGATGCTACTGTTGGGTTAGTGCGTGATGTAGTTTCTAATGCTGACTCTGTGACATAGTTCTCAGCGGTTGATACAGGAAATACCAGTGAGTATCAGGAGGTCATGTCAGTTTGTGTTTCAGTGCCAGCGGAGACAGTCTTTCTCCCAGCAGCCACTCTGTCTCTTTGTTTGGTTCAGGGAAAAGGGGTCAGAGGTGACTCTCCTTCCAATACAAGAACACTTCCTGATGACCTCACTGATTCAGTAGAACTTTAGATAAAACACTTTTCAAATCTGTCTTCAGTTTTGATAATTCATTCGTACTGTTCGATGAAAACCTTTGAAGACTGGTGTAATGCAAAACTCTAAGAGCTGCATATTATTTGCTAATGAGATGCAATATATATTCTGTTCTATGTTCTCACAGACAACTACAGTATGTCATACTGCTCATCCTACCTCTTAATCACTGTGTGTGATAGGGCAGGAAGTGAGCCTTTAAAAATGACCTATGCCCCCCTCCTCCAGCTGTGTTGTTTACATACAAATTAATTACTTAAAAAAATCATAAAATGTGATTTTCTGGATTTTTGTTTTAGATTCCGTCTCTCACAGTTGAAGTGTACCTATGATAAAAAATACAGACCTCTACATGCTTTGTAAGTAGGAAAACCTGCAAAATCGGCAGTGTATCAAATACTTGTTTTCCCCACTGTATATACTGTTGGTGTAATCCCCTGTGTAAAAAATATTATCTGTATTTAAACGGTCAGACTGTTTTATCTCTGCCAGGGAATCATAATATCATTATCACAGTATCATTATCACAGACAGTAGACATCTGTTTCATTATCATAGACAGTAAATAGATGTATCATTATCATAGACAGTAAATAGATGTATCATTATCATAGACAGTAAATAGATGTATCATTATCATAGACAGTAAATAGATGTATCATTATCATAGACAGTAAATAGATGTATCATTATCATAGACAGTAAATAGATGTATCATTATCATAGACAGTAAATAGATGTATCATTATCATAGACAGTAAATAGATGTATCATTACCATAGACAGTAAATAGATGTATCATTATCATAGACAGTAAATAGATGTATCATTATCATAGACAGTAATAGATGTATCATTATCATAGACAGTAAATAGATGTATCATTATCATAGACTGTAAATAGATGTATCATTATCATAGACAGTAAATAGATGTATCATTATCATAGACAGTAGATAAATGTATCATTATCACAGACAGTAATAGATGTATCATTATCATAGACAGTAAATAGATGTATCATTATCATAGACAGTAAATAGATGTATCATTATCATAGACAGTAATAGATGTATCATTATCATAGACAGTAAATAGATGTATCATTATCATAGACTGTAAATAGATGTATCATTATCATAGACAGTAAATAGATGTATCATTATCATAGACAGTAGATAAATGTATCATTATCACAGACAGTAGATATCTGTATCATTATCACAGACAGTAGATATCTGTGTCATTATCATAGACAGCAGATATCTGTATCATTATCACAGACAGTAGATATCTGTGTCATTATCACAGACAGTAGATATCTGTATCATTATCACAGACAGTACATATCTGTGTCATTACCATAGACAGCAGATATCTGTGTCATTATCACAGACAGTAGATATCTGTGTCATTATCATAGACAGTAGATACATGTATCATTATCACAGACAGTAGATATCTGTATCATTATCACAGACAGCAGATATCTGTGTCATTATCATAGACAGCAGATATCTGTGTCATTATCACAGACAGCAGATATCTGTGTCATTATCACAGACAGCAGATATCTGTGTCATTATCACAGACAGTAGATACACTATATATACAAAAGTGGATTTGTCTATTTCAGCCACACCCGTTGCTGACAGGTGTATAGAATCGAGATAAAACAGCCATGCAATCTCCATAGACAAACATTGGCGTTCTCTGGCGTGATGAATTACTCTTCACCATCTTCACCAAAACCCAAATTGGTCCGCCGGACTGCCAGATGGTGAAGCGGGATTCATTTCACCAGACAACACCTTTCCACTGCTCCAGAGTCCAATGGCGGCGAGCTTTACACCACTGCAGCCGACGCTTGGCATTGCACATGGTGATCTTAGGTTTGTGTGAAACTGCTCAGCCATGGAAACCCATTTCATGAAGCTCCCGACAAACAGTTATTGTGCTGACGTTGCTTCCAGAGGCAGTTTGGAACACAGTAGTGAGTGTTGCAACCGAGGACAGACGATTTTCATGCTCTACGTGCTTCAGCACTCGGCGGACCCGTTCTGTGAGCTTGTGTGGTCTACCACTTCACGGCTGTGCCGTTGTTGCTCCTAGACGTGTCCACTTCACAATAACAGCACTTAACAGTTAACCGGGGGAAGCTACAGCAGGGCAGACATTTGACTAACTGACTTGTTGGAAAGGTGGCATCCTATGACGGTGCCACGTTGAAAGTCACTGAGGTATTCAGTATGGCCCTTCTACTGCCAATGTTTGTCTATGGAGATTGCATGGCTGTGTGCTCATTTTTATACAGCTGTCAGCAACAGGTGTGGCTGAGTAAGCCGAATCCACCAATTTGAACGGGTGTCCACATAATTTTGTATATATGGAGATAGTTTAGTGCCTAAAATAAGCTCTCTCTTCTACCTCTCATGGAGATAGTTTAGTGCCTAAAATAAGGGGTTAAATACACCAATATGAATAGTTTCCTGATCTCTCTTCTATCTCTCAGATATTGGACAGACACTTCAGAACAAACTTCCTTTTGTTTTTGGGGGGTCTATCTGTTGTTCAATGTGTTTCTATTGGCTAATAGCAGTAAGGACTATCTGCTATTCAATGTGTTTCTATTGGCTAATAAGGACTCTCTGTTGTTCAATGTGTTTCTATTGGCCAATAAGGACTCTCTGTTATTCAATGTGTTTCTATGGACTAATAGCAGTAAGGACTATCTGTTATTCAATGTGTTTCTATTGGCTAATAGCAGTAAGGACTATCTGTTATTCAATGTGCTTCTATTGGCTAATAGCAGTAAGGACTATCTGTTGTTCAATGTGTTTCTATTGGCTAATAGCAGTAAGGACTATCTGCTATTCAATGTGTTTCTATTGGCTAATAAGGACTCTCTGTTGTTCAATGTGTTTCTATTGGCCAATAAGGACTATCTGTTGTACAATGTGTTTCTATTGGCTAATAGCAGTAAGGACTATCTGCTATTCAATGTGTTTCTATTGGCTAATAAGGACTCTCTGTTATTCAATGTGTTTCTATTGGCTAATAAGTAGAGAGGCTATATACAGTAGAGGCTATATACAGTAGAGAGGCTATATACAGTAGAGAGGCTATATACAGTAGAGAGGCTATATACAGTAGAGAGGCTATATACAGTAGAGTCTATACAGTAGAGAGGCTATATACAGTAGAGAGGCTACATACAGCAGAGAAGCTATATACAGTAGAGGCTATATACAGTAGAGAGGCTATATACAGTAGAGAGGCTACATACAGTAGAGAGGCTATATACAGTAGAGGCTATATACAGTAGAGAGGCTATATACAGTAGAGAGGCTATATACAGTAGAGGGGCTATATACAGTAGAGGCTATATACAGTAGAGAGGCTATATACAGTAGAGAGGTTATATACAGTAGAGGCTATATACAGTAGAGAGGCTATATACAGTAGAGAGGCTATATACAGTAGAGAGGCAATATACAGTAGAGTCTATATACAGTATAGAGGCTATATACAGTAGAGAGGCTATATACAGTAGAGTCTATACAGTAGAGAGGCTATATACAGTAGAGAGGCTACATACAGTAGAGAAGCTATATACAGTAGAGGCTATATACAGTAGAGAGGCTATATACAGTAGAGAGGCTACATACAGTAGAGAGGCTATATACAGTAGAGGCTATATACAGTAGAGGCTATATACAGTAGGGTTATATACAGTAGAGAGGTTATAGAGAGGCTACATACAGTAGAGGCTATATACAGTAGAGAGGTACATACAGTAGAGAGGCTACATACAGTAGAGAGGCTATATATACAGTAGAGAGGCTATATACAGTAGAGAGGCTACATACAGTAGA
>NW_026287708.1:0-12967 GCF_023373465.1 Oncorhynchus keta | reverse complement strand
GTGCTTCTAGTTCCAACAATGCAGTAATAACCAACGAATAATCTAGCTAACAATTCCAAAACTACTACCTTATACACACAAGTGTAAAGGGATAAAGAATATGTACATAAAGATATATGAATGAGTGATGGTACAAAGCGGCATAGGCAAGATGCAGTAGATGGTATCGAGTACAGTATATACATATGAGATGAGTAATGTAGGGTATGTAAACAAAGTGGCATAGTTTAAAGTGGCTAGTGATACATGTATTACATAAAGATGCAGTAGATGATATACAGGATATACATATAGTATAGGATATACATATACATATGAGATGAATAATGTAGGGTATGTAAACATTATATTAAGTAGCATTGTTTAAAGTGGCTAGTGATATATTTTACATCAATTCCCATTATTAAAGTGGCTGGAGTTGAGTCAGTGTGTTGGCAGCAGCCACTCAATGTTAGTGGTGGCTGTTTAACAGTCTGATGGCCTTGAGATAGAAGCTGTTTTTCAGTCTCTCGGTCCCAGCTTTGATGCACCTGTACTGACCTCGCCTTCTGGATGATAGCGGGGTGAACAGGCAGTGGCTTGGGTGGTTGTTGTCCTTGATGATCTTTATGGCCTTCCTGTGACATCGGGGGGTGTAGGTGTCCTGGAGGGCAGGTAGTTTGCCCCCGGTGATGAGTTGTGCAGACCTCACTACCCTCTGGAGAGCCTTACGGTTGTGGGGCGGAGCAGTTGCCGTACCAGGCGGTGATACAGCCCGACAGGATGCTCTCGATTGTGCATCTGTAGAAGTTTGTGAGTGCTTTTGGTGACAAGCTGAATTTCTTCAGCCTCCTGAGGTTGAAGAGGCGCTGCTGCGCCTTCTTCACAATGCTGTCTGTGTGGGTGGACCAATTCAGTTTGTCTGTGATGTGTACGCCGAGGAACTTAAAACTTACTACCCTCTCCACTACTGTTCCATCGATGTGGATAGGGGGGTGTTCCCTCTGCTGTTTCCTGAAGTCCACAATCATCTCCTTAGTTTTGTTGACGTTGAGTGTGAGGTTATTTTCCTGACACCACACTCCGAGGGCCCTCACCTCCTCCCTGAGGATTATACAACATGCACATTTATATTCATATTCGTACATGGTCTTGTCAAATACACTGACCAAAAATATAAACACAACATGTAAAGTGTTGGTCCCATGTTTCATGAGCTGAAATAAAAGATCCCAGATTCACAAAAAGCTAATCTCTCAAAAATGTTGTGCACAAATTTGTTTACATTCCTGTTCATGAGCAATACTACTTTGACAAGATAATCCAGCCACCTAACAGGTGTAGCATATCAAGAAGCTCATTAAACAGCAATATCATTACACAGGTGCACCTTATTTTGAGGACAATAAAATAACTCTAAAATGTGCAGTTTTGTCACACAACACAATGCCACACGTCTCAAATTTTGAGGGAGCTTGCAATTGGCATGCTGACTGCAGGAATGTTCACCAGAACTGTTGCTAGAGAATTGAATGTTAATTTCTCTACCATAAAGGACCTCTAACATCATTTTACAGAATTTAGCAGTAGGTCCAACTGGCCTCTGTAGATGAACATGTACTGTATATGTTTACAGGAAGAATTTCCATTCATTGAATGTTCAGATCATCTGTCATGCCCGTATGCAACTACCCAATGTATGCTCCAAGTGGCCAGGGTCTACGCACGACTCATTCATTCTGCGCCATAGCAGAGTAGGCCTGCGTCTAGAAGCTGGTGAGGATGGAGGCGGATGGCTTCTCGTGAGTTCTTTTTTCGTGTATAATAGCCTATTAACCGTGTAAAATAATGTAAACACAACGGTTTTACCCTATTAGGTGACCGGGGCTATCCACTGAAAACATGGCTTCCCTTTTGCCGATCCCTGAACAGCAGATGAAATGCCCTACAATTTAGAGCATGGCAGAACAAGGTTGGTTGTGGAGCTGCTGAAGGGCATGTGGCGTTGCCTTGATGCATCAGGTGGAAAACTCCTCTACAAGCCAAAGGCCACTTCTTTAATAAAAATACAAAACATACATTTTGTTTTAAAATGGGTCAACTCAAAGCAAACATATACCAACATTTTATATTTAGCATTGTATTGAAATTGCATACCCAAATATCAAATATCTGAAAACAAGTTTTTAATTTGGCCCTACGGTTACTGAGATGTCCCATTGAAGCTTGTTCATTTTGTAGCAATGCTGGTGTATGTCACGTTCTGACCTTTATTTCCTTTGTTTTGTCTTTATTAAGTTGGTCAGGGCGTGAGTTGGGGTGGGCAGTCTATGTTTTGTGTTTCTATGTTTGGTTTCTGTTTCGGCCTAGTATGGTTCTCAATCAGAGGCAGGTGTCGTTAGTTGTCTCTGATTGAGAATTATATATAGGTAGCCTGGGTTTCACTGTTGGTTTGTGGGTGTTTGTTTCCTGTGTCAGTGTTTGTGCCACACGGGACTGTTTCGTTTATATTCATTTTGTATTGTGGCATGTTCAGTTTATACTATTAAAATATGGACACTTACCACGCTGCGTTTTGGTCCGATCCTTGCTACACCTCTTCAGACGAGGAGGAAGAAATCTGTCATTACAGTGTAAATTAATGGAATCAGGTGATTCCTATTATTTCCACTAGCATTGCAACAAAATGCGAACAGATTTCAAGGGGACATCTCAGTAACTATAGAGCCCATTAACAGTCCAAGTTTGTTTGACAAGAACATTGGGGTGTGCAATTTCAAACCTAAATATATATATATATATATATATGTGTTGGCCTGTTTTAAGAATGAATGGTTTCCCTATTGAAATGGATGCAGAGATTAGAATGGATCCCGAAGAGCCTTCTAACCCACCACCCAATGGAGCACCTTCCCCGGCTGATGCAGTGAGAAGGAGGCGGCAGCTCATACAGAAATTGGTGGTAAGAAACAGAATGCCAGACAATATACAAAGCATTGGTTTTGTATTCATGTGGAAAAAGTGCAAAAATTACATTATCTAAATTAATCAAAACCCTGCGTATTCTTCCGAGTTCTGTCGAACCAATGTGTTCAACTCGTTCTGGGTTTGCCGGGTTTGACTCGTTCTGGGTTTGAGGTGGTCAACACGCGAACTGTAGATGTGGATGGGCCCTCGACACCTGTGGCCAAAATTTCCCCCTCACTCCTGGCCCCTGCTGATTTGGGAGCCTCGCGCACTTTATCCCTGGAGGGCTCACAGGCTGCAACGCAGCTTCCCTTGGTGGAGGGGGTACCCTCACCTGGCGCACGGGCTACAATGCAGCATCCCCCATTTCTATGCGAGTAAAATAAATCAGTGCACGTCTTGTATATAGTGCACGTCTTGTATATTAAGTTACTGACAAGCAAGTTTCACATTCTCTTAATTACTTACTATGATCCAGTGATGCAGTCGTAGAGGGTTTCGCGCACTGACTTCACTGTTTCCGATGTTACTGCTAAACGAAGTAAAAGTTGGGATGAAACCATGGGAACATTTTTAAATAAAGCAAAATAGAAGAAACTGACCTTTTTTTAAACATTCACTGCTGCCGTCGGAGCATGTGCCAGTGTATGCGCCTTCCCCAATGATTGCCCAGGTGCGCTGGTCCATTTGGGAGAGCTCCGGAGTGCCAGGCCCCCCTCCAGTTCAAATCAAATTTATTTATGACTCCAAAGACACCCAGCCATGGTTAGGATTATTAGAGAAACTTTTCCTGCTGAAAGGCAGTTCCATTTCGTCTGGTTGCAGAAAGAATTTCTTGGACATGTTCATAACCCCATCCACCTCTAGTTGTACTATCCCAGTATTCTTGACCCTAGCCCCCCGAAACATAAACTACTGCAGCATAAATACTGGAGGCTGAGACAGGAGGGGTCAGGAGACACTGTGGCCCCATCCGATGATACCCCCGGACAGGGTCAAACAGGAAGGATATAACCCCGTTGCCTTAATGCTGCGGTTATGTATGGCTATTCTGTTTTCCCTTGCAGTTTAAGGTCAGACCATTTCTTATGACAAGTATATGACAAGTATAAATATAAGAACATTTTTATAAATTAGGACCCAGGTCATCTGATGCAGCCCTCCATCCCTCTCCTTGGTCAAATAGCCCTTACACAGCCTGGAGGTGTGTTGGGTCATTGTCCTGTTGTAGAAAAAAACCCACCAAAGCTGTCATCAAAGCAAAGAGTGCCTACTTTGAAGAATCTCAAACATAAAATATATTTTATTTGTTTAACACTGTTTTGGTTACTACATGATTCCATATGTATTATTTCATAGTTTTGATATATTCACTATTATTCTACAATGTAAAGAAAAACCCTGGAATGAGTAGGTGTCCAGACTTTTGACTGGTACTGTATCTGTGACCAATAGATGCATCTCTGTATTCCAAGTAATGTGAAATCCGTAGATTAAGTTCTAATGACCTATTTCCTCACATCAACTATAACTCAGTCAAATATTAGAAATTGTTGCATGTTGCATTTATATTTTTGTTCAGTATAGATGTAATTTACCATAATTCTAAAACTAATTTAGAGCAATGGTGTCTTTTGTAGACACTAACATAGGCAAACTTAAAAATGCACAAAAAGTTACTTGAGCTGATTTAGATTATCTCATAGGAGATCTTGTACGTTTTGTTCTAAGCTTGTGTTTACCCCAGATCTTAATTTCAGCATTTATTCAAACACCCTCCAAACCCCCATGACATACCCAAATCTAACTGCCTGTAGATCAGGACCTGAAGAAAGGATATGCATATTCTTGATATGATTTGAAACACTTTGAAGTTTGTGGAAATGTGAAATTAACGCTGGAGAATGTAACACATTAGATCTCGTAAAAGATAATACAAAGAAAAAAAACGTTTTTTTTTTTTCTCAATCTTTGAAATGCAAGTGAAAGGTCATAATGTACTATTCCAGGTTAGGCACAATTTCGATTTTGGCCACTAGATGGCAGCAGTGTATGTGCAAAGTTTTAGACTGATTCATTGAACCATTGCATTTCTGTCCAAAATGTTGCATCAAGACTGCCCAAAAGTGCCTAATTGGTTTATTAATACATTTTCAAGTTCCTAACTGTGCACTCTCCTCAAACAATAGCATGGTATTATTTCACTGTAATTGCTACTGTAAATTGAACAGTGCAGTGAGATTAACAAGAATGTAAGCTTTCTGCCCATATCAGATATGTCTATGTCCTGGGAAATTTCCTGTTACTTACGACCTCAAGTTAATCACATTAGCCTACGTTAGCTCAACTGTCCCGTGGGGGGACACCGATCCCGATGTTTTAATATATTATTCCAAATAATTTGGGTTCATGGAATGCCTCTGCTGATCCTACAGCTATTGTATGCAGTAATCATGTGCCTATGAACCAGAGTGTCCTAGTAGGAGTCCACTGTGTGCAGCTCACCCTGCACTAACATAACATGAGCATGTCTACTTCTACTAAGCTTCCCAGTAAAGCAATGAAAACAATCAAGCATCCCAGAAAAGTGCAAAAATAGCCCACGTTAACATATAAGAAACAATGTTCATGAAATAAATCATTTGCTAGTAAAAGATGACATTCATATTCTGACAATCTCTGAAACTCACTTAGATAATACCTTTGATGATACAGTGGTAGCAGTAAATGGTTATAAACAAGACAGAAATGTCAAAGGTGGAAGTGTTGCCATTTTATATTCAGAACCACATTCATGTAAAGCTTAGAGAGGATCTCATGATACTGTTGAAGTAATATGGCTACAGGTTTATCTGCCTCACCTAAAGCCCATTCTGGTGGGAAGCTGCTATATAACAGTCAACAGAGAGGTACATTTTCTGGGTGATTTAAATATTGACTGGCTTTCATCAAGCTGTCAATTCAAGTAAAAAGCTTCAAACTATAACTAGTGCATGCAACCCTGGTTCAGGTTATCAGACCAACCTACCAGGGTATTTACAAACAGCACAGAAATGAAATCATCAACATGTAGTGATCACATCTTTACTTATACTGCAGAAATGTGCATTAAAGCAGTATCCAAATCCATCAGATGTAGTGATAAAAATATAGTAGCCATATTTAGAAAAACCAAAGTTCCAAAGGCTGGGCCTGATATAGTTTATAAGAGGACATACCATAAGTTTTGTAGTGATTCCTATGTTGTTGTTGTAAATACTATTTGTTGGTCTGTGTTGTGTAATCTGGAGCAACCAGATGCTGCACTTGACACATTTATGAAATTGCTTATTCCAGTTACTAATAAGCATGCAACCATTAAGAGAATTACTGTAAAAATGGTTAAATCCCAGTGGATTGATGAGGAATGTAAAAAGTGTATGGTTGAGAGGGATGAGGCAAAAGGAATGGCAAATAAGTCTGGCTGCACAACCAATTGGAAAACGTACTGCAAATTGAGAAATCATGTGACGAAATTGAATAAAAAGAAGAAACTATACAATGAAACAAAGATAAATGATAGTAAAAAAACCTTTGGAGCACCTTAAATGAAATGTTCAGAAAAAAGGCAAACTCAGTTCCATCATTCATTGAAACAGATGGCTAATTCATCACAAAACTCACTGATATTGCCAATTACTTTAATGATTTTTTTCTTCGGCAAGATTAGCAAACTTAGGCATGACATGCCAGCAACAAACGCTGACACTACACATCCAAGTATAAATATAACTGATCAAATTATGAAAGACAAGCATTGTAATTTTGAATTTTGTAAAGTGAGTGTGAAAGAATTGAAAAAATGATTGTTGTCTATTATCAATGAGAAGCCACCGAGGTCTGACAACTTGGATGGAAAATTACTGAGGATAATAGCAGACGATATTGCCACATCTTCAATCTTAGCCTACCAGAAAGTGTGTGCCCTCAGGCCTGGAGGGAAACAAAAGTAATTATGTTACCCAAGAATAGTAAAGCCCCCTTTACTGGCTCAAATAGCCAACCAATCAGACTGTTATGAACTTTTGTACAAAATTGTGTTTGACCAGATACAATGCTATTTTACTGTAAACAAATTGACAACAGCTGTTTTGTTAGACTTCAGTGTGGCTTTTGACATTATCGATCAGTCTGCTGACAGAAAAACATATGTGTTATGGCTTTCCACCCCCTGCTCTATTGTGAATAAAGAGTTACCTGTCTAACAGAATACAGAGGGTGTTCTTCAAAGGAAGCCTCTCCAACACAATCCAGGTAGAATCAGGAATTCCCAAGGGCAGCTGTCTAGGCCCCTTACTTTTTATTTTAGTTTTTACTAATGACATGCCACTGGCCTTGAGTAAAGCCAGTATGTCTATATATGCGGATGACTCAACACTATACACGTCAGCTACTACAGCAAGTGAAATCACTGCAACGCATAACAAAGAGCTGCAGTTAGTTTCAGAATGGGTGGTAAAGGAATAAGTTAGTCATAAATATTTCAAAAACTAAAAGCATTGTATTTGGGACGAATCATTCACTAAACCCTAAACCTCAACTAAATATTGTAATAAACAATGTGGAAATTGAGCAAGTTGAGGTGACGAAACTGCTTGGTGTAACCCTGTCATGGACATAACATACTGATACAACAGTATCTAAGATGGGGACAAGTCTATCCATACTAAAGGGCTGCTCTGACTTTTCAACAACACTATAAACAAGGCCGGTCCTAGTGGCTCTAGATTTGTCGCACATTGACTACTGTTCAGTCGTGTGGTCAGGTGCCACAAAGAGAGACCTCGGAAAATTACAATTGGCTCAGAACAGGGCAGCACGGCTGGCCCTTAAATGTACTTGGAGAGCTGACAATAATATGCATGTAAATCTCTCATGGCTCAAAGTAGAGGAGAAATTGACTTCATCACTACTTGTATTTGTAAAAAAGTGTTGACATGCTGAATGCACGGAGGTGTCTGTTTAAACTACCAGCACACAGCTCGGAAGCCCATGCATACCCCACAAGGCATGCCACCAAAGGTATCTTCACAATCCCCAAGTCAAGAACAGACTATGGGAGGCGCACAGTACTACATAGAGCCATGGCTACTTGAACTCTATTCAACATCACGTAACTGATGCAAGCAGTGGAATCAGATTTTAAAAACAGATAAAAATACACCTTATGGAACCGCGGGGACTGTGAAGAGAAACACACACACAGGCACAGACACATATACACATGATAAGACAGACACTTACACATGGATATTGTATTGTAAATATACGATAGTGGAGTAGTGGCCTGAGGTAACACACTAAATAAATTGGGTAAAATGTTATGAAATGTAATGTCATGTAATATTTTCATTTGTATAAAAATGCCTTAATGTTGCTGCACCCCAGGAAGAGTAGCTGGGGAACCTTAATAAATACAAATGCAAATAGAACAAAATGTATAAGAACTCCTAAGCCTGTCTTAACCTCAGACCTTATTTAAGGCATTGATCCCAAAACCCCATTCTTTCCCCATTCATTTCCTCCATAGGAATGGCCAATGAACCAGAAGTAGAAACCGCTAACTCATATCCGTTGTTTATGAATACAAGCTGGCGACCTCTGCTGCTGGCGTGATCCACTAAGGCGGTAAGACCAGAGACCCTATACGGTAAAGTAATATATGGCCATATATGACCTTATATACCTTATTTACATAAGAAATCAAGTGCATCTTCAGGTGCATCCTGTTTCCATTGATCATCCCTGAGATGTTTCTACAACTTGATTGGAGTCCAGCTGTGGTAAATTCAATTGATTGGACATGATCTATATAAGGTCCCACAGTTGACAGTGCATGTCAAAGCAAAAACGAAGACATGAGGTCGAAGGAATTATCCGTAGAGCTCAGAGACAGAATTGTGTCAAGGCACAGATCTGGGGAAGGGTGCCAAAAATGTTTGCAGCATTGAAGGTACCCAAGAACACAGTGGCTTCCATCATTCTTCAATGGAAGAAGTTTGGAACCATCAAGACTCTTTCTAGTGCTGGCCGCCCGGCCAAACTGAGCAATTGGGGGAAAAGTGCCTTGGTCAGGGAGGTGACAAAGAACCCGATGGTCACTCTGACAGAGTTCCAGAGACCCTCTGTGGAGATGGGAGAACCTTCCAGAAGGACAAATATAATTTCAGAACTCCACCAATCAGGCCTTTATGGTAGAGTGGCCAGACGGAAGCCACTCCTCAGTAAAAGGCACATGACAGCCCGCTTGAAGTTTGCCAAAAAGCAGCTAATGGACTCAGATTTTTTAAAATGTATTTTATTTCACCTTTATTTAACCAGATAGGCAAGTTGAGAACAAGTTCTCATTTACAATTGCGACCTGGCCAAGATAAAGCAAAGCAGTTCGACACATACAACGACACAGAGTTACACATGGAGTAATACAAACATACAGTCAATAATACAGCATAAACAAGTCTATATAAGATGTGAGCAAATGAAGTGAGAAGGAGGTAAAGGCAAAAAAAGGCCATGGTGGCAAAGTAAATACAATATAGCAAGTAAAACACTGGAATGGTAGATTTGCAGTGGAAGAATGTGCAAAGTAGAAATACAAATAATGGGGTGCAAAGGAGCTAAATAAATAAATAAATAAATAAAATACAGTAGGGAAAGAGGTAGTTGTTTGGGCTAAATTGTAGGTGGGCTATGTACAGGTGCAGTCATCTGTGAGGTGCTCTGACAGTTGGTGCTTAAAGCTAGTGATGGAGATAAGTGTAAGATGATGAGAAACAAGATTTTCTGGTCTGATGAAACCTTGATTGAACTCTTTGCCTGAATACCAAGCCTCACGTCAGGAGGAAACCTGGCTCCATCCCTACAATGAAGCATGGTGGTGGCAGCATCATGCTGTGGTGATGTTTTTCAGCGGCAGGGACTGGGAGACTAATTAGTATCGAGGGAATGATGAACGGAGCAAAGTACAGCGAGATTCTTGATGAAACCTGCTCCAGAGCATACAAGACCTCAGACTGGGACGAAGTTTCACCTTCCAATAGGACAACGACCATAAGTACACAGCCAAGATAATGCAGGACTGGCTTCGCAACAAGTCTCTGAATGTCCTTGAGTGGCACAGCCAGAGCCCGGACTTGAACCCGATCGAACATCTCTGGAGACCTGAAAATAGCTATGCGCCGACGCTCCCCATCCAACCCGACAGAGCTTGAGAGGATCTGCAGAGAAGAATGGGAAAAACTCTTCAAATTCAGGTGTGCCAAGCTTGTAGCGTCATTTCTGCCAAAGGTGATTCAAAGTACAGAGTAGAGGGTCTGAATACTTACGTAAATGTGAAATTTCTTTCTTTTTTTTTTTTTTGCAAAATGTCTTAACCTGTTTTTGCTTAGTCATTATGGGGTATTGTGTGTAGATTGATGAGGGAGAAGAACAATTTAATCGATTTTAGAGTAAGGCTGTAACGTAATAAAAAGTGGAAAATGAAAGATATCTGAATACTTTCCGAATGCACTGTATATTTAAAACTCATATAAAACGTGACATATTTTTAAATGTATGATCATATATTTTAAGAACATAAATATCACACCCCCATACAAAATAATATACTATGGATATGTATTTTCATCATGAAAAATGTTCCACGATTTTCCCCCATCAATTTATTTATTTGAACTGTGTTCCAGAAAAGTTAGTTTTATGGCATATTTTTTAAAAACCACATAAATCTCACACATAGGGATGAATTACTTTCTAATTGCATTTGGTGTTAGGCAACCTTATGATTACTTTGTTCCTTGTAGGTACTGTAGATGATACTTGCCATATCATTTTGAGACTAGCTTGAGATGGCGTACAGAGGGCTCGCAGTTGACGTACGACGCTCCTGGATGCCATGTTGGAAGACCACCGCCTTTATTCTTCTGACAACAACAACCGAGTGGCTTCCCAAACTAAATTATAACAGTGCCTAAAACGTGTTGATTCATTACCACGGTCATTTTCTGTAGGGTATTTGGCTGCTCTAACAAGGCAGGAAAGACGACGAAAAAAACAAACATGTTTAAAGATTCCCGCAATCATGAAACACAATTGGTGACACCAGTGAGATAAGACTCAAAAACTGTCAGAAAAGCAAATAAACCTTTTGCTTGTAAAGGCCTGATCACAGACAGCTGTCAGTAACTGGTCTGCTACGATAATTTCATCACTGGTAAATCAAGTCTGATCGATTTCGAGTTTTGTTAGCAACAACACTAAATTAGCTAGCTTAGCTAGCAGGATAGCCGGTAGTCTTATCAATTAGCATGTGTCGCGTGAGTTTAAAGTTTTAGGGAAGCTATTTTTCACCATTAAAATGCACATTTATAACAAATAATTGTGTGCCTCTATCATCGCATTTGCAGACTAATGTAAATCTACTGTTCATGTGATGAGTAGATTGGATAGTGATAATTTAGGCTATTAATAAGCGCGTAACGTTAGCGACATAGGTTCATAGGCAATATCAGAGCTGTTTCCTTCGCATGGGAATAATGTGGCCTTTTGATAAACTTTTCATGCAATTATACTACACTTTATATGACTGGAGGAATTAGCAGAATGTTTTTTTAATACGATGGTAGCCTACCCTACTGACAACAGACCAATAAAAACGACCTTGTCTTGAATGCAACCATGTTATCAAGGCCTATGAAAAAGGGATCCTGGCTAAAAGGGATCCAGCTTTTGATATTTGCTACGAAATATCAAATATGACGTTCATTTTTACAAAAACTGGATCCCTTCTAGCCATGATCATGAAAAGGGGAGCCACAAATTGTACAATATGACATCCATATTGCCTGGAGGACATTTTCCAAAACAGCTCCAGTGGTTATATTTTATCATATTGTAGCGACCCGCACAGACAGCTGTGTGTTATGTGTTAGGCTAGGAGGTGGTTGTGTTGTACTGACCAGTACCCGGTGTTCGCGGGGTCCGACATGTCAATCAACCTGCTATCTGCCAATCACGGGAATGCCTGGAATGTTCTGATGCCGGGCATCCTGGTGGTTGGCGGAGTGGCGTGGAGGGGGTTGGGCAGGGGGTGGAGCATTGGAAGTTAAGACCAGGTTCAGCCTTTGTTCTCTCTCTTACGTCTGGGCTTCACAAGAGAAGGTCACGATTGGCTTGTGGGTTATCTGTCATCTATTTGGCGTGTGCTACGGCCCAAACAGTACCCTGTGTAAAGTTGGTTTAATAAACCGTCAATTCGCAAACTCAAGCCTCTGTCTGGACAATTGTTCATTTATGATCTAGTCAGGTCATTACAATATGATAACCCAGTGAAAATTTGTTGAGAACTTTATTCATAAGAGTGAAAATGTATGCACATTACAACATAGGAAAAAAGCCTCAATAGGATAGGACAACCTGCTGTGTTGACTATTGCTTGTTCCAGCCCAACAATATATGTAATCTTTATATTGTATTAACACCAGCATGAATTAAACACAACCAAACAATTAAGAGCCCTGATGGTATAGGTGACCTGAAGAAGTGATATTCTAACATCAGGTGTGCTTTTCATTTTATGTACTACTGTAGGCTCCCAGTTGACCTCTATTAAGACACCCATGCTGACTGGATACCCACTGTGAAGATGAGCAATGCTGCAGAAGCATCCGTTTCTACTTCCTAGTACTTTGTCCTTTTCCAAATATGGAAGGAGACTTCACTCAATTATACAAGATGGTTGTTATATGATGTGCTTTGGTCAATCTGAACGATTCTGTTGATTCCATTTGAGTAGAGCACCTTCACTTTGTCAAGACAAAACTGTATTACATTTTACATTTAAGTCATTTAGCAGACGCTCTCTTATCCAGAGCGACTTACAAATTGGTGCATTCACCTTATGACATCCAGTGGAACAGTCACTTTACAATAGTGCATCTAAATCTTAAAGGGGGTGAGAAGGATTACTATCCTATGTATGAGT
>NW_026287707.1:0-19758 GCF_023373465.1 Oncorhynchus keta | reverse complement strand
TCTCTATTATAATGACAGACCAGCTATATCTACTATCTCTATTTTATTATGACAGACCAGCTAGATCTACTGTCTCTATTATATTATGATAGACCAGCTAGATCTACTGTCTCTATTATATTATGACAGACCAGCTAGATCTACTGTCTCTATTATATTATGACAGACCAGCTATATCTACTATCTCTATTTTATTATGACAGACCAGTTAGATCTACTGTCTCTATTATATTATGACAGACCAGCTAGATCTACTGTCTCTATTATATTATGACAGACCAGCTAGATCTACTGTCTCTATTATATTATGACAGACCAGCTAGATCTACTGTCTCTATTATATTATGACAGACCAGCTAGATCTACTGTCTCTATTCTGTTATGACAGATCAGCTAGATCTACTGTCTCTATTATATTATGACAGACCAGCTAGATCTACTGTCTCTATTCTGTTATGACAGATCAGCTAGATCTACTGTCTCTATTATATTATGACAGACCAGCTAGATCTACTGTCTCTATTATATTATGACAGACCAGCTAGATCTACTGTCTCTATTATATTATGACAGACCAGCTAGATCTACTGTCTCTATTATATTATGACAGACCATCTAGATCGACTGTCTCTATTATATTATGACAGACCAGATAGATCTAGTATTTATACTGTCTCTACTATCGCATTTATTATGACAGACCAGCTGGATCTACTGTCTCATTATAATTTGACAGACCAGCTAGATCTACTGTCCAGACCAGCTAGATCTACTGTCTCTATTATATTATGACAGACCAGCTAGATCTACTGTCTCTATTATAATGACAGACCAGATAGATCTACTGTCTCTATTCTATTATGACAGACCAGCTAGATCTACTGTCTCTATTATATTATGACAGACCAGATAGATCTACTGTCTCTATTCTAATTATGACAGACCAGCTAAATCTACTGTCTCTATTATATTATGACAGACCAGATAGATCTACTGTCTCTATTATATTATGACAGACCAGCTAGATCTACTGTCTCTATTATATTATGACAGACCAGCTAGATCTACTGTCTCTATTATATTATGACAGACCAGCTAGATCTACTGTCTCTATTATATTATGACAGACCAGCTAGATCTACTGTCTCTATTATATTATGACAGACCAGCTAGATCTACTGTCTCTATTATATATTATGACAGACCAGCTAGATCTACTGTCTCTATTATATTATGACAGACCAGCTAGATCTACTGTCTCTATTATATTATGACAGACCAGCTAGATCTACTGTCTCTATTATATTATGACAGACCAGCTAGATCTACTGTCTCTATTATATTATGACAGACCAGCTAGATCTACTGTCTCTATTATATTATGACAGACCAGCTATATCTACTATCTCTATTTATTATGACAGACCAGCTGGATCTACTGTCTCTATTCTAATTTGACAGACCAGCTAGATCTACTGTCTCTATTATATTATGACAGACCAGCTAGATCTACTGTCTCTATTATATTATGACAGACCAGCTAGATCTACTGTCTCAATATATTATGATAGACCAGCTAATCTACTGTCTCTATTATATTATGACAGACCAGCTAGATCTACTGTCTCTATTATATTTGACAGACCAGCTAGATCTACTGTCTCTAATATATTATGACAGACCAGCTAGATCTGCTGTTTCTACTGTCTCTATTATATTATGACAGACCAACTAGATCTACTGTCTCTATTCTATTATGACAGACCAGCTAGATCTACTGTCTCTATTATATTATGACAGACCAGCTAGATCTACTGTCTCTATTATATTTTGACAGACCAGGTAGATCTACTGTCTCTATTATATTATGACAGACCAGCTAGATCTACTGTCTCTATTATATTATGACAGACCAGCTAGATCTACTGTCTCTATTATATTATGACAGACCAGCTAGATCTACTGTCTATTATATTATGACAGACCAGCTAGATCTACTGTCTCTATTATATTATGACAGACCAGCTAGATCTACTGTCTCTATTATATTATGACAGACCAGCTAGATCTACTGTCTCTATTATATTATGACAGACCAGCTAGATCTACTGTCTCTATTATATTATGACAGACCAGCTAGATCTACTATCTCTATTATATTATGACAGACCAGCTAGATCTACTGTCTCTATTATATTATGACAGACCAGCTAGATCTACTGTCTCTATTATATTATGACAGACCAACTATATCTACTATCTCTATTTGATTATGACAGACCAGCTGGATCTACTGTCTCTATTCTAATTTGACAGACCAGCTAGATCTACTGTCTCTATGATAATATGACAGACCAGCTAGATCTACTGTCTCTATTATATTATGACAGACCAGCTAGATCTACTGTCTCTAATATATTATGATAGACCAGCTAGATCTACTGTCTCTATTATATTATGACAGACCAGCTAGATCTACTGTCTCTATTCTAATTTGACAGACCAGCTAGATCTACTGTCTCTATATATTATGACAGACCAGCTAGATCTACTGTCTCTATTATATTATGACAGACCAACTAGATCTAATGTCTCTATTTATTATGACAGACCAGCTAGATCTACTGTCTCTATTATATTATGACAGACCAGCTAGATCTACTGTCTCTATTATATTATGACAGACCAGCTAGATCTACTGTCTCTATTATATTATGACAGACCAGCTAGATCTACTGTCTCTATTATATTATGACAGACCAGCTAGATCTACTGTCTCTATTATATTATGACAGACCAGCTAGATCTACTGTCTCTATTATATTATGACAGACCAGCTATATCTACTATCTCTATTTGATTATGACAGACCAGCTGGATCTACTGTCTCTATTCTAATTTGACAGACCAGCTAGATCTACTGTCTCTATTATATTATGACAGACCAGCTAGATCTACTGTCTCTATTATATTATGACAGACCAGCTAGATCTACTGTCTCTATTATATTATGACAGACCAGCTAGATCTACTGTCTCTATTATATTATGACAGACCAACTAGATCTACTGTCTCTATTATATTATGACAGACCAACTAGATCTACTGTCTCTATTATATTATGACAGACCAGCTAGATCTACTGTCTCTATTATATTATGACAGACCAGCTAGATCTACTGTCTCTATTATATTATGACAGACCAGCTAGATCTACTGTCTCTATTATATTATGACAGACCAGCTAGATCTATTGTCTCTATTATATTTTGACAGACCAACTAGATCTACTGTCTCTATTATAGCATGACTGACCAATATCTACTGTTTCTATTATATTATGACTGACCAGCTAGATCTACTGTTTCTATTATATTGTGACAGACCAGCTAATTCTACTGTCTCTATTATATTATGACAGACCAGCTAGATCTACTGTCTCTATTATATTATGACAGACCAGCTAGATCTACTGTCTCTATTATATTATGACAGATCAGCGAGATCTACTATAATATGACAGACCAGCTAGATCTACTGTCTCTATTTGATTATGACAGACCAGCTGGATCTACTGTCTCTATTCTAATTATGACAGACCAGCTCGATCTACTGTCTCTATTATAATATGACAGACCAGCTAGATCTACTGTCTCTATTATATTATGACAGACC
Source organism: Oncorhynchus keta (assembly GCF_023373465.1). NCBI lineage: Eukaryota > Metazoa > Chordata > Actinopteri > Salmoniformes > Salmonidae > Oncorhynchus > Oncorhynchus keta. The sequence continues at coordinate 16,083 of NW_026287707.1, read as the reverse complement.
AGCTAGATCTACTGTCTCTATTATATTATGATAGACCAGCTAGATCTACTGTCTCTATTATATTATGACAGACCAACTAGATCTACTGTCTCTATTCTAATTTGACAGACCAGCTAGATCTACTGTCTCTATATATTATGATAGACCAGCTAGATCTACTGTCTCTATTATATTATGACAGACCAACTAGATCTACTGTCTCTATTATATTATGACAGACCAGCTAGATCTACTGTCTCTATTATATTATGACAGACCAGCTAGATCTACTGTCTCTATTCTAATTTGACAGACCAGCTAGATCTACTGTCTCTAATATATTATGATAGACCAGCTAGATCTACTGTCTCTATTATATTATGACAGACCAACTAGATCTAATGTCTCTATTTATTATGACAGACCAACTAGATCTACTGTCTCTATTATATTATGACAGACCAGCTAGATCTACTGTCTCTATTATATTTTGACAGACCAGGTAGATCTACTGTCTCTATTATATTATGACAGACCAGCTAGATCTGCTGTCTCTATTATATTATGACAGACCAGCTAGATCTACTGTCTCTATTATATTATGACAGACCAGCTAGATCTACTGTCTCTATTATATTATGACAGACCAGCTATATCTACTATCTCTATTTGATTATGACAGACCAGCTGGATCTACTGTCTCTATTCTAATTTGACAGACCAGCTCGATCTACTGTCTCTATTATATTATGACAGACCAACTAGATCTAATGTCTCTATTATATTATGACAGACCAACTAGATCTACTGTCTCTATTATATTATGACAGACCAGCTAGATCTACTGTCTCTATTATATTATGACAGACCAACTAGATCGACTGTCTCTATTATATTATGACAGACCAACTAGATCTACTGTCTCTATTATATTATGACAGACCAGCTAGATCTACTGTCTCTATTATATTTTGACAGACCAGGTAGATCTACTGTCTCTATTATATTATGACAGACCAGCTAGATCTACTTTCTCTATTATAGTATGACAGACCAGCCAGATCTACTGTCTCTATTATATTATGACAGACCAACTAGATCTACTGTCTCTATTATATTATGACAGACCAGCTAGATCTACTGTCTCTATTATATTTTGACAGACCAGCTAGATCTACTGTCTCTATTATATTATGACAGACCAGCTAGATCTACTGTCTCTATTATATTATGACAGACCAGCTAGATCTACTGTCTCTATTATATTATGACAGACCAGCTAGATCTACTGTCTCTATTATATTATGACAGACCAGCTAGATCTACTGTCTCTATTATATTATGACAGACCAGCTATATCTACTATCTCTATTTGATTATGACAGACCAGCTGGATCTACTGTCTCTATTCTAATTTGACAGACCAGCTCGATCTACTGTCTCTATGATAATATGACAGACCAGCTAGATCTACTGTCTCTATTATATTATGACAGACCAGCTAGATCTACTGTCTCTAATATATTATGATAGACCAGCTAGATCTACTGTCTCTATTATATTATGACAGACCAACTAGATCTACTGTCTCTATTCTAATTTGACAGACCAGCTAGATCTACTGTCTCTAATATATTATGATAGACCAGCTAGATCTACTGTCTCTATTATATTATGACAGACCAACTAGATCTAATGTCTCTATTATATTATGACATACCAACTAGATCTACTGTCTCTATTATATTATGACAGACCAGCTAGATCTACTGTCTCTATTATATTTTGACAGACCAGGTAGATCTACTGTCTCTATTATATTATGACAGACCAGCTAGATCTGCTGTTTCTATTATATTATGACAGACCAGCTAGATCTACTGTCTCTATTATATTATGACAGACCAGCTAGATCTACTGTCTCTATTATATTATGACAGACCAGCTATATCTACTATCTCTATTTGATTATGACAGACCAGCTGGATCTACTGTCTCTATTCTAATTTGACAGACCAGCTCGATCTACTGTCTCTATTATATTATGACAGACCAACTAGATCTAATGTCTCTATTATATTATGACAGACCAACTAGATCTACTGTCTCTATTATATTATGACAGACCAGCTAGATCTACTGTCTCTATTATATTATGACAGACCAACTAGATCTACTGTCTCTATTATATTATGACAGACCAACTAGATCTACTGTCTCTATTATATTATGACAGACCAGCTATATCTACTATCTCTATTTGATTATGACAGACCAGCTGGATCTACTGTCTCTATTCTAATTTGACAGACCAGCTCGATCTACTGTCTCTATGATAATATGACAGACGAGCTAGATCTACTGTCTCTATTATATTATGACAGACCAGCTAGATCTACTGTCTCTAATATATTATGATAGACCAGCTAGATCTACTGTCTCTATTATATTATGACAGACCAACTAGATCTACTGTCTCTATTCTAATTTGACAGACCAGCTAGATCTACTGTCTCTAATATATTATGATAGACCAGCTAGATCTACTGTCTCTATTATATTATGACAGACCAACTAGATCTAATGTCTCTATTATATTATGACATACCAACTAGATCTACTGTCTCTATTATATTATGACAGACCAGCTAGATCTCTGTCTCTATTATATTTTGACAGACCAGGTAGATCTACTGTCTCTATTATATTATGACAGACCAGCTAGATCTGCTGTTTCTATTATATTATGACAGACCAGCTAGATCTACTGTCTCTATTATATTATGACAGACCAGCTAGATCTACTGTCTCTATTATATTATGACAGACCAGCTATATCTACTATCTCTATTTGATTATGACAGACCAGCTGGATCTACTGTCTCTATTCTAATTTGACAGACCAGCTCGATCTACTGTCTCTATTATATTATGACAGACCAGCTAGATCTACTGTCTCTATTATATTATGACAGACCAACTAGATCTACTGTCTCTATTATATTATGACAGACCAACTAGATCTACTGTCTCTATTATATTATGACAGACCAGCTAGATCTACTGTCTCTATTATATTATGACAGACCAGCTAGATCTACTGTCTCTATTATATTATGACAGACCAGCTAGATCTACTGTCTCTATTATATTATGACAGACCAGCTAGATCTACTGTCTCTATTCTTTTATGACAGATCAGCTAGATCTACTGTCTTTATTATAATATGACAGACCAGCTAGATCTAATGTCTCTATTATATTATGACAGACCAGCTAGATCTAATGTCTCTATTATATTATGACAGACCAGCTAGATCTACTCTATTATATTATGACAGACCAGCTAGATCTACTGTCTCTATTATATTATGACAGACCAACTAGATCTACTGTCTCTATTATATTATGACAGACCAGCTAGATCTACTCTATTATATTATGACAGACCAGCTAGATCTACTGTCTCTATTATATTATGACAGATCAGCTAGATCTACTGTCTCTATTATAATGACAGACCAGCTATATCTACTATCTCTATTTTATTATGACAGACCAGCTAGATCTACTGTCTCTATTATATTATGATAGACCAGCTAGATCTACTGTCTCTATTATATTATGACAGACCAGCTAGATCTACTGTCTCTATTATATTATGACAGACCAGCTATATCTACTATCTCTATTTTATTATGACAGACCAGTTAGATCTACTGTCTCTATTATAGTATGACAGACCAGCTAGATCTACTGTCTCTATTCTGTTATGACAGACCAGCTAGATCTACTGTCTCTATTATATTATGACAGACCAGCTAGATCTACTGTCTCTATTATAGTATGACAGACCAGCTAGATCTACTGTCTCTATTCTGTTATGACAGATCAGCTAGATCTACTGTCTCTATTATATTATGACAGACCAGCTAGATCTACTGTCTCTATTATATTATGACAGACCAGCTAGATCTACTGTCTCTATTATATTATGACAGACCAGCTAGATCTACTGTCTCTATTATATTATGACAGACCAGCTAGATCTACTGTCTCTATTATATTATGACAGACCAGCTAGATCTACTGTCTCTGTTATATTATGACAGACCAGCTAGATCTACTGTCTCTATTATAATGACAGACCAGATAGATCTACTGTCTCTATTCTGTTATGACAGATCAGCTAAATCTACTGTCTCTATTATAATGACAGACCAGATAGATCTACTGTCTCTATTCTGTTATGACAGATCAGCTAAATCTACTGTCTCTATTATATTATGACAGACCAGCTAGATCTACTGTCTCTATTATATTATGACAGACCAGCTAGATCTACTGTCTCTATTATATTATGACAGACCAGCTAGATCTACTGTCTCTATTATATTATGACAGACCAGCTAGATCTACTGTCTCTATTATATTATGACAGACCAGCTAGATCTACTGTCTCTATTATATTATGACAGACCAGCTAGATCTACTGTCTCTATTATATTATGACAGACCAGCTAGATCTACTATCTCTATTTTTTATGACAGACCAGCTAGATCTAATATCTCTATTTTTTTATGACAGACCAGCTAGATCTACTGTCTCTATTATAGTATGAATGACCAGCTAGATCTACTGTCTCTATTATATTATGACAGACCAGCTAGATCTACTGTCTCTATTATATTATGACAGACCAGCTAGATCTACTGTCTCTATTATATTATGACAGACCAGCTATATCTACTATCTCTATTTGATTATGACAGACCAGCTGGATCTACTGTCTCTATTCTAATTTGACAGACCAGCTCGATCTACTGTCTCTATTCTAATATGACAGACCAGCTAGATCTACTGTCTCTATTATATTATGACAGACCAGCTAGATCTACTGTCTCTATTATATTATGATAGACCAGCTAGATCTACTGTCTCTATTATATTATGACAGACCAACTAGATCTACTGTCTCTATTATATTTGACAGACCAGCTAGATCTACTGTCTCTATTATATTATGACAGACCAGCTAGATCTACTGTCTCTATTATATTATGACAGACCAGCTAGATCTACTGTCTCTATTATATTATGACAGACCAGCTAGATCTACTGTCTCTATTATATTATGACAGACCAGCTAGATCTACTGTCTCTATTATATTATGACAGACCAGCTAGATCTACTATCTCTATTTTTTTATGACAGACCAGCTAGATCTACTATCTCTATTTTTTTATGACAGACCAGCTAGATCTACTGTCTCTATTATAGTATGAATGACCAGCTAGATCTACTGTCTCTATTATATTATGACAGACCAGCTAGATCTACTGTCTCTATTATATTATGACAGACCAGCTAGATCTACTGTCTCTATTATATTATGACAGACCAGCTATATCTACTATCTCTATTTGATTATGACAGACCAGCTGGATCTACTGTCTCTATTCTAATTTGACAGACCAGCTCGATCTACTGTCTCTATGATAATATGACAGACCAGCTAGATCTACTGTCTCTATTATATTATGACAGACCAGCTAGATCTACTGTCTCTAATATATTATGATAGACCAGCTAGATCTACTGTCTCTATTATATTATGACAGACCAACTAGATCTACTGTCTCTATTCTAATTTGACAGACCAGCTAGATCTACTGTCTCTAATATATTATGATAGACCAGCTAGATCTACTGTCTCTATTATAGTATGACAGACCAACTAGATCTAATGTCTCTATGTTATTATGACAGACCAACTAGATCTACTGTCTCTATTATATTATGACAGACCAGCTAGATCTACTGTCTCTATTATATTTTGACAGACCAGGTAGATCTACTGTCTCTATTATATTATGACAGACCAGCTATATCTGCTGTCTCTATTATATTATGACAGACCAGCTAGATCTACTGTCTCTATTATATTATGACAGACCAGCTAGATCTACTGTCTCTATTATATTATGACAGACCAGCTATATCTACTATCTCTATTTGATTATGACAGACCAGCTGGATCTACTGTCTCTATTCTAAGTTGACAGACCAGCTCGATCTACTGTCTCTATTATATTATGACAGACCAACTAGATCTAATGTCTCTATTATATTATGACAGACCAACTAGATCTACTGTCTCTATTATATTATGACAGACCAGCTAGATCTACTGTCTCTATTATATTATGACAGACCAACTAGATCGACTGTCTCTATTATATTATGACAGACCAACTAGATCTACTGTCTCTATTATATTATGACAGACCAGCTAGATCTACTGTCTCTATTATATTTTGACAGACCAGGTAGATCTACTGTCTCTATTATATTATGACAGACCAGCTAGATCTACTTTCTCTATTATAGTATGACAGACCAGCCAGATCTACTGTCTCTATTATATTATGACAGACCAACTAGATCTACTGTCTCTATTATATTATGACAGACCAGCTAGATCTACTGTCTCTATTATATTTTGACAGACCAGCTAGATCTACTGTCTCTATTATATTATGACAGACCAGCTAGATCTACTGTCTCTATTATATTATGACAGACCAGCTAGATCTACTGTCTCTATTATATTATGACAGACCAGCTAGATCTACTGTCTCTATTATATTATGACAGACCAGCTAGATCTACTGTCTCTATTATATTATGACAGACCAGCTATATCTACTATCTCTATTTGATTATGACAGACCAGCTGGATCTACTGTCTCTATTCTAATTTGACAGACCAGCTCGATCTACTGTCTCTATGATAATATGACAGACCAGCTAGATCTACTGTCTCTATTATATTATGACAGACCAGCTAGATCTACTGTCTCTAATATATTATGATAGACCAGCTAGATCTACTGTCTCTATTATATTATGACAGACCAACTAGATCTACTGTCTCTATTCTAATTTGACAGACCAGCTAGATCTACTGTCTCTAATATATTATGATAGACCAGCTAGATCTACTGTCTCTATTATATTATGACAGACCAACTAGATCTAATGTCTCTATTATATTATGACATACCAACTAGATCTACTGTCTCTATTATATTATGACAGACCAGCTAGATCTACTGTCTCTATTCTAATTTGACAGACCAGCTAGATCTACTGTCTCTATTATATTATGATAGACCAGCTAGATCTACTGTCTCTATTATAGTATGACAGACCAACTAGATCTACTGTCTCTATTTATTATGACAGACCAGCTAGATCTACTGTCTCTATTATATTATGACAGACCAGCTAGATCTACTGTCTCTATTATATTATGACAGACCAGGTAGATCTACTGTCTCTATTATATTATGACAGACCAGCTAGATCTACTGTCTCTATTATATTATGACAGACCAGCTAGATCTACTGTCTCTATTATATTATGACAGACCAGCTAGATCTACTGTCTCTATTATATTATGACAGACCAGCTATATCTACTATCTCTATTTGATTATGACAGACCAGCTGGATCTACTGTCTCTATTATATTATGACAGACCAGCTAGATCTACTGTCTCTATTATATTATGACAGACCAACTAGATCTAATGTCTCTATTATATTATGACAGACCAACTAGATCTACTGTCTCTATTATATTATGATAGACCAGCTAGATCTACTGTCTCTATTATATTATGACAGACCAGCTAGATCTACTGTCTCTATTCTAATTTGACAGACCAGCTAGATCTACTGTCTCTATTATATTATGATAGACCAGCTAGATCTACTGTCTCTATTATATTATGACAGACCAGCTAGATCTAATGTCTCTATTATATTATGACAGACCAACTAGATCTACTGTCTCTATTATATTATGACAGACCAGCTAGATCTACTGTCTCTATTCTAATTTGACAGACCAGCTAGATCTACTGTCTCTAATATATTATGATAGACCAGCTAGATCTACTGTCTCTATTATATTATGACAGACCAACTAGATCTAATGTCTCTATTTATTATGACAGACCAACTAGATCTACTGTCTCTATTATATTATGACAGACCAGCTAGATCTACTGTCTCTATTATATTTTGACAGACCAGGTAGATCTACTGTCTCTATTATATTATGACAGACCAGCTAGATCTACTGTCTCTATTATATTATGACAGACCAGCTAGATCTACTGTCTCTATTATATTATGACAGACCAGCTAGATCTACTGTCTCTATTATATTATGACAGACCAGCTATATCTACTATCTCTATTTGATTATGACAGACCAGCTGGATCTACTGTCTCTATTCTAATTTGACAGACCAGCTCGATCTACTGTCTCTATTATATTATGACAGACCAACTAGATCTAATGTCTCTATTATATTATGACAGACCAACTAGATCTACTGTCTCTATTATATTATGACAGACCAGCTAGATCTACTGTCTCTATTATATTATGACAGACCAGCTAGATCTACTGTCTCTATTATATTATGACAGACCAACTAGATCTACTGTCTCTATTATATTATGACAGACCAGCTAGATCTACTGTCTCTATTATATTTTGACAGACCAGGTAGATCTACTGTCTCTATTATATTATGACAGACCAGCTAGATCTACTGTCTCTATTATAGTATGACAGACCAGCCAGATCTACTGTCTCTATTATATTATGACAGACCAACTAGATCTACTGTCTCTATTATATTATGACAGACCAGCTAGATCTACTGTCTCTATTATATTTTGACAGACCAGCTAGATCTACTGTCTCTATTATATTATGACAGACCAGCTAGATCTACTGTCTCTATTATATTATGACAGACCAGCTAGATCTACTGTCTCTATTATATTATGACAGACCAGCTAGATCTACTGTCTCTATTATATTATGACAGACCAGCTAGATCTACTGTCTCTATTATATTATGACAGACCAGCTATATCTACTATCTCTATTTGATTATGACAGACCAGCTGGATCTACTGTCTCTATTCTAATTTGACAGACCAGCTCGATCTACTGTCTCTATGATAATATGACAGACCAGCTAGATCTACTGTCTCTATTATATTATGACAGACCAGCTAGATCTACTGTCTCTAATATATTATGACAGACCAGCTAGATCTACTGTCTCTATTATATTATGACAGACCAACTAGATCTACTGTCTCTATTCTAATTTGACAGACCAGCTAGATCTACTGTCTCTAATATATTATGATAGACCAGCTAGATCTACTGTCTCTATTATATTATGACAGACCAACTAGATCTAATGTCTCTATTATATTATGACATACCAACTAGATCTACTGTCTCTATTATATTATGACAGACCAGCTAGATCTACTGTCTCTATTATATTATGACAGACCAGCTATATCTACTATCTCTATTTGATTATGACAGACCAGCTGGATCTACTGTCTCTATTCTAATTTGACAGACCAGCTCGATCTACTGTCTCTATGATAATATGACAGACCAGCTAGATCTACTGTCTCTATTATATTATGACAGACCAGCTAGATCTACTGTCTCTAATATATTATGATAGACCAGCTAGATCTACTGTCTCTATTATATTATGACAGACCAACTAGATCTACTGTCTCTATTATATTATGACAGACCAGCTAGATCTACTGTCTCTAATATATTATGATAGACCAGCTAGATCTACTGTCTCTATTATATTATGACAGACCAACTAGATCTAATGTCTCTATTATATTATGACAGACCAACTAGATCTACTGTCTCTATTATATTATGACAGACCAGCTAGATCTACTGTCTCTATTATATTTTGACAGACCAGGTAGATCTACTGTCTCTATTATATTATGACAGACCAGCTAGATCTGCTGTCTCTATTATATTATGACAGACCAGCTAGATCTACTGTCTCTATTATATTATGACAGACCAGCTAGATCTACTGTCTCTATTATATTATGACAGACCAGCTATATCTACTATCTGTATTTGATTATGACAGACCAGCTAGATCTACTGTCTCTATTCTAATTTGACAGACCAGCTCGATCTACTGTCTCTATTATATTATGACAGACCAACTAGATCTAATGTCTCTATTATATTATGACAGACCAACTAGATCTACTGTCTCTATTATATTATGACAGACCAGCTAGATCTACTGTCTCTATTATATTATGACAGACCAACTAGATCGACTGTCTCTATTATATTATGACAGACCAACTAGATCTACTGTCTCTATTATATTATGACAGACCAGCTAGATCTACTGTCTCTATTATATTTTGACAGACCAGGTAGATCTACTGTCTCTATTATATTATGACAGACCAGCTAGATCTACTTTCTCTATTATATATGACAGACCAGCCAGATCTACTGTCTCTATTATATTATGACAGACCAACTAGATCTACTGTCTCTATTATATTATGACAGACCAGCTAGATCTACTGTCTCTATTATATTTTGACAGACCAGCTAGATCTACTGTCTCTATTATATTATGACAGACCAGCTAGATCTACTGTCTCTATTATATTATGACAGACCAGCTAGATCTACTGTCTCTATTATATTATGACAGACCAGCTAGATCTACTGTCTCTATTATATTATGACAGACCAGCTAGATCTACTGTCTCTATTATATTATGACAGACCAGCTATATCTACTATCTCTATTTGATTATGACAGACCAGCTGGATCTACTGTCTCTATTCTAATTTGACAGACCAGCTCGATCTACTGTCTCTATGATAATATGACAGACCAGCTAGATCTACTGTCTCTATTATATTATGACAGACCAGCTAGATCTACTGTCTCTAATATATTATGATAGACCAGCTAGATCTACTGTCTCTATTATATTATGACAGACCAACTAGATCTACTGTCTCTATTCTAATTTGACAGACCAGCTAGATCTACTGTCTCTAATATATTATGATAGACCAGCTAGATCTACTGTCTCTATTATATTATGACAGACCAACTAGATCTAATGTCTCTATTATATTATGACATACCAACTAGATCTACTGTCTCTATTATATTATGACAGACCAGCTAGATCTACTGTCTCTATTATATTTGACAGACCAGGTAGATCTACTGTCTCTATTATATTATGACAGACCAGCTAGATCTGCTGTTTCTATTATATTATGACAGACCAGCTAGATCTACTGTCTCTATTATATTATGACAGACCAGCTAGATCTACTGTCTGTATTATATTATGACAGACCAGCTATATCTACTATCTCTATTTGATTATGACAGACCAGCTCGATCTACTGTCTCTATTCTAATTTGACAGACCAGCTAGATCTACTGTCTCTATTATATTATGACAGACCAACTAGATCTAATGTCTCTATTATATTATGACAGACCAACTAGATCTACTGTCTCTATTATATTATGACAGACCAGCTAGATCTACTGTCTCTATTATATTATGACAGACCAACTAGATCTACTGTCTCTATTATATTATGACAGACCAACTAGATCTACTGTCTCTATTATATTATGACAGACCAGCTATATCTACTGTCTCTATTTGATTATGACAGACCAGCTGGATCTACTGTCTCTATTATATTATGACAGACCAGCTCGATCTACTGTCTCTATGATAATATGACAGACCAGCTAGATCTACTGTCTCTATTATATTATGACAGACCAGCTAGATCTACTGTCTCTAATATATTATGATAGACCAGCTAGATCTACTGTCTCTATTATATTATGATAGACCAGCTAGATCTACTGTCTCTATTATATTATGACAGACCAGCCAGATCTACTGTCTCTATTATATTATGACAGACCAGCTAGATCTACTGTCTCTATTGTATTATGACAGACCAGCTAGATCTACTGTCTCTATTATATTATGACAGACCAGCTAGATCTACTGTCTCTATTTTATTCTGACATACCAGCTAGATCTACTGTCTCTATTATATTTTGACAGACTAGATAGATCTGCTGTCTCTATTATATTATGACAGACCAGCGAGATCTACTGTCTCTAATATATTATGACAGACCAGCTAGATCTACTGTCTCTATTATATTATGACAGACCAGCAAGATCTACTGTCTCTATTATATTATGACAGACCAGCGAGATCTACTGTCTCTATTTATTATGACAGACCAGCTGGATCTACTGTCTCTATTATGATTATGACAGACCAGCTAGATCTACTGTCTCTATTATATTATGACAGACCAGCTAGATCTACTGTCTCTATTATATTATGACAGACCAACTAGATCTACTGTCTCTATTATATTATGACAGACCAACTAGATCTACTGTCTCTATTATATTATGACAGACCAGCTAGATCTACTGTCTCTATTCTTTTATGACAGATCAGCTAGATCTACTGTCTTTATTATAATATGACAGACCAGCTAGATCTGCTGTCTCTATTATATTATGACAGACCAGCTAGATCTAATGTCTCTATTATATTATGACAGACCAACTAGATCTAATGTCTCTATTATATTATGACAGACCAGCTAGATCTACTCTATTATATTATGACAGACCAGCTAGATCTACTGTCTCTATTATATTATGACAGACCAACTAGATCTACTGTCTCTATTATATTATGACAGACCAGCTAGATCTACTCTATTATATTATGACAGACCAGCTAGATCTACTGTCTCTATTATATTATGACAGATCAGCTAGATCTACTGTCTCTATTATAATGACAGACCAGCTATATCTACTATCTCTATTTTATTATGACAGACCAGCTAGATCTACTGTCTCTATTATATTATGATAGACCAGCTAGATCTACTGTCTCTATTATATTATGACAGACCAGCTAGATCTACTGTCTCTATTATATTATGACAGACCAGCTATATCTACTATCTCTATTTTATTATGACAGACCAGTTAGATCTACTGTCTCTATTATAGTATGACAGACCAGCTAGATCTACTGTCTCTATTCTGTTATGACAGACCAGCTAGATCTACTGTCTCTATTATATTATGACAGACCAGCTAGATCTACTGTCTCTATTATAGTATGACAGACCAGCTAGATCTACTGTCTCTATTCTGTTATGACAGACCAGCTAGATCTACTGTCTCTATTATATTATGACAGACCAGCTAGATCTACTGTCTCTATTATATTATGACAGACCAGCTAGATCTACTGTCTCTATTATATTATGACAGACCAGCTAGATCTACTGTCTCTATTATAATGACAGACCAGCTAGATCTACTGTCTCTATTCTGTTATGACAGATCAGCTAGATCTACTGTCTCTATTATATTATGACAGACCAGCTAGATCTACTGTCTCTATTATATTATGACAGACCAGCTAGATCTACTGTCTCTATTATATTATGACAGACCAGCTAGATCTACTGTCTCTATTATATTATGACAGACCAGCTAGATCTACTGTCTCTATTATATTATGACAGACCAGCTAGATCTACTGTCTCTGTTATATTATGACAGACCAGCTAGATCTACTGTCTCTATTATAATGACAGACCAGATAGATCTACTGTCTCTATTCTGTTATGACAGATCAGCTAAATCTACTGTCTCTATTATAGTATGAATGACCAGCTAGATCTACTGTCTCTATTCTGTTATGACAGATCAGCTAGATCTACTGTCTCTATTATAATGACAGACCAGCTCGATCTACTGTCTCTATTATATTATGATAGACCAGCTAGATCTACTGTCTCTATTATATTATGACAGACCAGCCAGATCTACTGTCTCTATTATATTATGACAGACCAGCTAGATCTACTGTCTCTATTATATTATGACAGACCAGCTAGATCTACTGTCTCTATTATATTATGACAGACCAGCTAGATCTAATGTCTCTATTATATTATGACAGACCAGCTAGATCTACTGTCTCTATTATATTATGACAGACCAGGTAGATCTACTGTCTCTATTATATTATGACAGACCAGCTAGATCTACTATCTCTATTATATTATGACAGACCAGCTAGATCTTGTCTTTATTATATTATGTCAGACCAGCTAGATCTACTGTCTCTATTATATTATGACAGACCAGCTAGATCTAATGTCTCTATTATAATATGACAGACCAGCTATATCTACTATCTCTATTATATTATGACAGACCAGCTAGATCTACTGTCTCTATTATAATTTGACAGACCAGCTCAGATCTACTGTCTCTATTATAATATGACAGACCAGCTAGATCTACTGTCTCTATTATATTATGACAGACCAGCTAGATCTACTGTCTCTATTATATTATGATAGACCAGCTAGATCTACTGTCTCTATTATATTATGACAGACCAACTAGATCTACTGTCTCTATTCTAATTTGACAGACCAGCTAGATCTACTGTCTCTAATATATTATGACAGACCAGCTAGATCTACTGTCTCTATTATATTATGACAGACCAGCTAGATCTAATGTCTCTATTATTATGACAGACCAACTAGATCTACTGTCTCTATTATATTATGACAGACCAGCTAGATCTACTGTCTCTATTATATTTTGACAGACCAGCTAGATCTACTGTCTCTATTATATTATGACAGACCAGCTATATCTACTGTCTCTATTATATTATGACAGACCAGCTAGATCTACTGTCTCTATTATATTATGACAGACCAGCTAGATCTACTGTCTCTATTATATTATGACAGACCAGCTATATCTACTATCTCTATTTGATTATGACAGACAAGCTGGATCTACTGTCTCTATTATAATATGACAGACCAGCTAGATCTACTGTCTCTATTATATTATGACAGACCAACTAGATCTAATGTCTCTATTATATTATGACAGACCAACTAGATCTACTGTCTCTATTATATTATGACAGACCAGCTAGATCTACTGTCTCTATTATATTATGACAGACCAACTAGATCTAATGTCTCTATTATATTATGACAGACCAACTAGATCTACTGTCTCTATTATATTATGACAGACCAGCTAGATCTACTGTCTCTATTATATTTTGACAGACCAGGTAGATCTACTGTCTCTATTATATTATGACAGACCAGCTAGATCTACTTTCTCTATTATAGTATGACAGACCAGCCAGATCTACTGTCTCTATTATATTATGACAGACCAACTAGATCTACTGTCTCTATTATATTATGACAGACCAGCTAGATCTACTGTCTCTATTATATTTTGACAGACCAGCTAGATCTACTGTCTCTATTATATTATGACAGACCAGCTAAATCTACTGTCTCTATTATATTATGACAGACCAGCTAGATCTACTGTCTCTATTATATTATGACAGACCAGCTAGATCTACTGTCTCTATTATATTATGACAGACCAGCTAGATCTATCTATTATATTATGACAGACCAGCTATATCTACTATTTGATTATGACAGACCAGCTGGATCTACTGTCTCTATTCTAATTTGACAGACCAGCTCGATCTACTGTCTCTATGATAATATGACAGACCAGCTAGATCTACTGTCTCTATTATATTATGACAGACCAGCTAGATCTACTCTATTATATTATGACAGACCAGCTAGATCTACTGTCTCTATATATTATGACAGACCAACTAGATCTACTGTCTCTGTTATATTATGACAGACCAGCTAGATCTACTCTATTATATTATGACAGACCAGCTAGATCTACTGTCTCTATTATATTATGACAGATCAGCTAGATCTACTGTCTCTATTATATTATGACAGACCAGCTATATCTACTATCTCTATTTGATTATGACAGACCAGCTGATCTACTGCCTGGCCTCCTTTGACTGACAGACCAGCTCGATCTACTGTCTCTATGATAATATGACAGACCAGCTAGATCTACTGTCTCTATTATATTATGACAGACCAGCTAGATCTATGTCTCTATTATATTATGACAGACCAGCTAGATCTACTGTCTCTATTATATTATGACAGACCAGCTAGATCTACTGTCTCTATTATATTATGACAGACCAGCTAGATCTACT
>NW_026287706.1:12500-30321 GCF_023373465.1 Oncorhynchus keta | reverse complement strand
GCCGTAGATGGCCCCAACAGGAGCCGAGATGGCCCCAACAGGAGCCGTGAGATGGCCCCAGATGGCCCCAACAGGAGCTGTAGATGGCCCCAACAGGAGCCGAGATGGCCCCAACAGGAGCCGTAGATGGCCCCAACAGGGAGCCGTAGATGGCCCATCAGGAGCCGTAGATGGCTCCAACAGGAGCGTAGATGGCCCCAACAGGAGCCGTGATGGCCCCAAACAGGAGCCCGTAGATGGCTCCAACAGGAGCCGCAGATGGCCCCAACAGGAGCGTGGATGGCCCCAACAGGAGCCGTAGATGGCCCCAACAGGAGCCGTAGATGGCTCCAACAGGAGTCAGATGGCCCCAACAGGAGCCGTAGATGGCCCCAACAGGAGCCGAGATGGCCCCATCAGGAGCCGTAGATGGCCCCAACAGGAGCCGTAGATGGCCCCAACAGGAGCCGTAGATGGCCCCATCAGGAAAGCCGTAGATGGCTCCAACAGGAGCCGTAGATGGCCCCAACAGGAGCCGTGAGATGGCCCCAACAGGAAAGCCGTAGATGGCTCCAACAGGAGCCGTAGATGGCCCCAACAGGAAAGCCGAGATGGCCCCATCAGGAGCCGTAGATGGCCCCATCAGATGGCCCCATCAGGAGTCGATGGCCCCAACAGATGGCTCCAACAGGAGCCGTGAGATGGCCCAACAGGAGCCGTAGATGGCTCCAACAGGAGCCGTAGATGGCCCCAACAGGGCCGATGGCCCCATCAGATGGCCCCATCAGAGCCGTAGATGGCCCCAACAGGATGGCCCCAACAGGGAGCCGTAGATGGCCCCAACAGGAGCCGTATGGCCCATCAGGATGGCCCCATCAGAGCCGTAGATGGCCCCATCAGGAGCCGTAGATGGCCCCAACAGGAGCCGTAGATGGCCCCATCAGGAGCCGTAGATGGCCCCATCAGAAAGCCAGGAGCCCCATCAGATGATGCCCCAACAGGAGCCGTAGATGGCCCCCATCAGGAGCCCCCCATCAGGGCCCCAGCCGTAGATGGCCCAACAGGAGCCGTAGATGGCCCCATCAGGAGTCGTAGATGGCCCCATCAGGAGCCGTAGATGGCCCCAACAGGGCCCCAACAGGAGCCGTAGATGGCCCCATCAGGAGCCGTAGATGGCTCCAACAGGAGCCGTAGATGGCCCCATCAGAGCCGTAGATGTTTTGCAAAGGCATCAATATAGATATGAAGCAAATGTTGGGCCAGATTGGGCCGGGTGACTCTCCCCATGTGTGAAATTATAGATGGCTTTTTTAAACCAATTTTAACATGTATTTTTTGTCTGTTCTGTGGGGAGGGGGGGTCTGTTCTGTGGGAGAGGGGAGGTCTGTTCTGTGGGGAGGGGGAGGCTGTTCTGTGGGGGAGGGGGCTGTTCTGTGGGGAGGGGGGTCTGTTCTGTGGGGGGGAGGGTTCTGAGGGGGTCTGTTCTGTGGGGAGGGGGTCTGTTGTGGGGAGGGGTCTGTTCCTGTGGGACTCTGTTCTGTGGGGAGGGGGGGGGTCCTGTTCTGTGGGGATTTTTTTGGGGGTCTGTTCCCTGTTCTGTGGGGAGGGGGAGGTCTGTTCTGTGGGGAGGGGGAGGTCTGTTCTGTGGGGATCTGGTGGGGAGGGGGGTCTGTTCTGTGGGGGGAGGGGAGGTCTGTTCTGTGGGGAGGGGGGGGTCTGTTCTGTGGGGAGGGGGGGGTCTGTGGGGAGGGGAAGGTCTGTTCTGTGGGGAGGGGGGTCTGTTCTGTGGGGAGGGGGTCTGTTCTGTGGGGAGGGGGGTCTGTTCTGTGGGAGGGGGAGGTCTGTTCTGTGGGGAGGGGGGTCTGTTCTGTGGGGAGGGGGGTCTGTTCTGTGGGGAGGGGGGTCTGTTCAGGGGGAGGTCTGTTCTGGGGGGGGTCTGTTCTGTGGGGAGGGGAGGGGGGTCTGTTCTGTGAGGAGGGGGAGGTCTGTTCTGTGGGGAGGGGGAGGTCTGTTCTGTGGGGAGGTGGGGGTCTGTTCTGTGGGGAGGTGGAAGGTCTGTTCTGTGGGGAGGGGGAGGTCTGTTCTGTTGGGAGGGGAGGTCTGTTCTGTGGGGGGGGGTCTGTTCTGTGGGGAGGGGGAGGTCTGTTCTGTGGGGAGGGGAGGTCTGTTCTGTGGGGAGGGGGTCTGTTCTGTGGGGAGGGGGAGGTCTGTTCTGTGGGGAGGGGAGGTCTGTTCTGTGGGAGGGGAGGTCTGTTCTGTGGGGAGGGGGAGGTCTGTTCTGTGGGAGGGGAGGCCCCAACTGTGGGGAGGGGGTCTGTTCTGTTGGGAGGGAGGCTGTTCTGTGGGGAGGGGGGAGGTCTGTTCTGTTGGGAGGGGAGGTCTGTTCTGTGGGGGGTCTGTTCTGTGGGGGAGGGGGAGGCTCTGTTCTGTGGGGAGGGGAGGTCTGTTCTGTGGGGAGGGGGAGGTCTGTTCTGTGGGGAGGGGGTCTGTTCTGTGGGGAGGGGGAGTCTGTTCTTTGGGGAGGGGGTCTGTTCTGTGGGGAGGGGGGTCTGTCTCTGTGGGGAGGGGGTCTGTTCTGTGGGGAGGGGGAGGTCTGTTCTGTTGGGAGGGGAGGTCTGTTCTGTGGGGAGGGGGGTCTGTTCTGTGGGGAGGGGGAGGTCTGTTCTGTGGGGAGGGGGAGGTCTGTTCTGTGGGGAGGGGGGAGGTCTGTTCTGTGGGGGGTCTGTTCTGTGGGGAGGGGAGGTCTGTTCTGTGGGGAGGGGAGGTCTGTTCTGTTGGGAGGGGAGGTCTGTTCTGTGGGGAGGGGGAGGTCTGTTCTGTGGGGAGGGGAGGTCTGTTCTGTGGGGAGGGGGAGGTCTGTTCTGTGGGGAGGGGGGTCTGTTCTGTGTGGGGAGGGGAGGTCTGTTCTGTTGGGAGGGGGGTCTGTTCTGGTGGGGAGGGGGAGGTCTGTTCTGTGGGGAGGGGGAGGTCTGTTCTGTGGGGAGGTCTGTTTGTGGGGAGGGGGTCTGTTCTTTGGGGAGGGGGAGGTCTGTTCTGTTGGGAGGGGGGTCTGTTCTGTGGGGAGGGGGAGGTGTTCTGTGGGGAGGGGAGGTCTGTTCTGTGGGGAGGGGGAGGTCTGTTCTGTGGGGAGGGGAGGTCTGTTCTGTGGGGAGGGGGTCTGTTCTGTGGGGAGGGGGGGTCTGTTCTGTTCTGGGGGAGGGGAGGTCTGTTCTGTGGGGAGGGGGTCTGTTCTGTGGGGAGGGGGTCTGTTCTGTTGGGAGGAGGTCTGTTCTGTGGGGAGGGGGAGGTCTGTTCTGTGGGGAGGGGAGGTCTGTTCTGTGGGGAGGGGGGTCTGTTCTGTGGGGGGAGGTCTGTTCTGTGGGGAGGGGAGGTCTGTTCTGTTGGGAGGGGGTCTGTTCTGTGGGGGGGAGGGCTGTTCTGGACCCCAGAGCTGTGCTGCTGGGAGATCGGCTGACATTGGAGCATGTATATAGAGGGCTTGTGAAGCGTCGGGTGGACTTTGTGGGGTGTGTTCGTCAGGGCAACCTCGGTTGGTCAGGGGGTTAGGCTTTCTAGGTCTGTTGAAGTGGGGCTTTTTGGTGATGGAACTGTTGGGCCAATAAAGGAATTTTAATATCTCTCTCACACACACACCATCTCCAACAAAGGTTTTGTTCCCATGATCTGTCTGTCTGTCTGTCTGTCTGTCTGCCTGCCTGCCTGCCTGCCTGCCTGCCTGCCTGCCTGTCTGTCTGTCTGTCTGTCTGCCTGTCTGTCTGTCTGTCTGCCTGCCTGCCTGCCTGCCTGCCTGCCTGCCTGCCTGTCTGTCTGTCTGTCTGTCTGTCTGCCTGCCTGTCTGTCTGTCTGTCTGTCTGTCTGTCTGTCTGTCTGCCTGTCTGCCTGCCTGTCTGTCTGTCTGTCTGTCTGTCTGTCTGTCTGCCTGTCTGTCTGTGTGGGTTTGTCTCTTTACCTGAACTTCTATTCTTTGTCTTGGTCCTTAGCCAATCAGCATTGTCGCTTTTGCCGTGGATTGGCAAATAAGAAGCCAGGATTAGATTTGGCCAATTAAAGTTCAGGCTGATGAATGAGAGGGGAGGAGAGGATAAATACAGATGAATCCAGGAGACATAATGTCTGTACACATAATGTCTTGGTAAGTTCATCATGTTTATATACATAATGTCTTCGTAAGTTCACAGTCTTGTCCTGACATGTCTCTAAATGTCTCACAGGATTCGTGTTTTAACTGACATTTAGAGACATCATTAAAAGTCGTAGTCTTGTCTTGACATGTCTATAGGTGTCTTCGAAGATTCCTGTTTTTTTTTTAAAGTGACGTTTGGAAATATCATTAAAGTTCATGGACTTGTCTTGTTCTCATCAGCGAGTGAGCCTCACCAAAGTTATTTGCGTTCTAGTGCTGACTGTGTTGGGTTGACCCAGACCACAGCTCTAACCAGGACTGTCTTCGTGTTGGGTTGACCCAGACCACAGCTCTAACCAGGACTGTCTTTGTGTTGGGTTGACCCAGACCACAGCTCTAACCAGGACTGTCTTCGTGTTGGGTTGACCCAGACCACAGCTCTAACCAGGACTGTCTTCGTGTTGGGTTGACCCAGACCACAGCTCTAACCAGGACTGTCTTCGTGTTGGGTTGACCCAGACCACAGCTCTAATCAGGACTGTCTTTGTGTTGGGTTGACCCAGACCACAGCTCTAACCAGGACTGTCTTTGTGGTGGGTTGACCCAGACCACAGCTCTAACCAGGACTGTCTTTGTGTTGGGTTGACCCAGACCACAGCTCTAACCAGGACTGTCTTTGTGTTGGGTGGGTTGACCCAGACCACAGCTCTAACCAGGACTGTCTTTGTGTTGGGTTGACCCAGACCACAGCTCTAACCAGGACTGTCTTTGTGTTGGGTTGACCCTGACCACAGCTCTAACCAGGACTGTCTTTGTGTTGGGTTGACCCTGACCACAGCTCTAACCAGGACTGTCTTTGTGTTGGGTTGACCCCGACCACAGCTCTAACCAGGACTGTCTTTGTGTTGGGTTGACCCCGACCACAGCTCTAACCAGGACTGTCTTTGTGTTGGGTTGACCCAGACCACAGCTCTAACCAGGACTGTCTTTGTGTTGGGTTGACCCGACCACAGCTCTAACCAGGACTGTCTTTGTGTTGGGTTGACCCAGACCACAGCTCTAACCAGGACTGTCTTTGTGTTGGGTTGACCCGACCACAGCTCTAACCAGGACTGTCTTTGTGTTGGGTTGACCCTGACCACAGCTCTAACCAGGACTGTCTTTGTGTTGGGTTGACCCCGACCACAGCTCTAACCAGGACTGTCTTTGTGTTGGGTTGACCCAGACCACAGCTCTAACCAGGACTGTCTTTGTGTTGGGTTGACCCCTGACCACAGCTCTAACCAGGACTGTCTTTGTGGTGGGTTGACCCCGACCACAGCTCTAACCAGGACTGTCTTTGTGTTGGGTTGACCCTGACCACAGCTCTAACCAGGACTGTCTTTGTGTTTGGTTGACCCAGACCACAGCTCTAACCAGGACTGTCTTTGTGGTGGGTTGACCCCGACCACAGCTCTAACCAGGACTGTCTTTGTGTTGGGTTGACCCCGACCACAGCTCTAACCAGGACTGTCTTTGTGTTGGGTTGACCCCGACCACAGCTCTAACCAGGACTGTCTTTGTGTTGGGTTGACCCCGACCACAGCTCTAACCAGGACTGTCTTTGTGTTGGGTTGACCCAGACCACAGCTCTAACCAGGACTGTCTTTGTGTTGGGTTGACCCCGACCACAGCTCTAACCAGGACTGTCTTTGTGGTGGGTTGACCCCGACCACAGCTCTAACCAGGACTGTCTTTGTGTTGGGTTGACCCCGACCACAGCTCTAACCAGGACTGTCTTTGTGTTGGGTTGACCCAGACCACAGCTCTAACCAGGACTGTCTTTGTGTTGGGTTGACCCCGACCACAGCTCTAACCAGGACTGTCTTTGTGGTGGGTTGACCCCGACCACAGCTCTAACCAGGACTGTCTTTGTGTTGGGTTGACCCCGACCACAGCTCTAACCAGGACTGTCTTTGTGTTGGGTTGACCCCGACCACAGCTCTAACCAGGACTGTCTTTGTGTTGGGTTGACCCAGACCACAGCTCTAACCAGGACTGTCTTTGTGTTGGGGTTGACCCCGACCACAGCTCTAACCAGGACTGTCTTTGTGTTGGGTTGACCCCGACCACAGCTCTAACCAGGACTGTCTTTGTGTTGGGTTGACCCCGACCACAGCTCTAACCAGGACTGTCTTTGAGTTGGGTTGACCCCGACCACAGCTCTAACCAGGACTGTCTTTGTGTTGGGTGGGTTGACCCCACCACAGCTCTAACCAGGACTGTCTTTGTGTTGGGTTGACCCCGACCACAGCTCTAACCAGGACTGTCTTTGTGTTGGGTTGACCCCGACCACAGCTCTAACCAGGACTGTCTTTGTGTTGGGTTGACCCCGACCACAGCTCTAACCAGGACTGTCTTTGTGTTGGGTTGACCCAGACCACAGCAGCTTGCTCTAACCAGGACTGTCTTTGTGTTGGGTTGACCCCACCACAGCTCTAACCAGGACTGTCTTTGTGTTGGGTTGACCCCGACCACAGCTCTAACCAGGACTGTCTTTGTGTTGGGTGGGTTGACCCCGACCACAGCTCTAACCAGGACTGTCTTTGTGTTGGGTTGACCCCGACCACAGCTCTAACCAGGACTGTCTTTGTGTTGGGTTGACCCCGACCACAGCTCTAACCAGGACTGTCTTTGTGTTGGGTTGACCCCGACCACAGCTCTAACCAGGACTGTCTTTGTGTTGGGTTGACCCCGACCACAGCTCTAACCAGGACTGTCTTTGTGTTGGGTTGACCCCGACCACAGCTCTAACCAGGACTGTCTTTGTGTTGGGTTGACCCTGACCACAGCTCTAACCAGGACTGTCTTTGTGTTGGGTTGACCCCGACCACAGCTCTAACCAGGACTGTCTTTGTGTTGGGTTGACCCAGACCACAGCTCTAACCAGGACTGTCTTTGTGTTGGGTTGACCCAGACCACAGCTCTAACCAGGACTGTCTTTGTGTTGGGTTGACCCCACCACTGCTCTAACCAGGACTGTCTTTGTGTTGGGTTGACCCAGACCACAGCTCTAACCAGGACTGTCTTTGTGTTGGGTTGACCCAGACCACAGCTCTAACCAGGACTGTCTTCGTGTTGGGTTGACCCAGACCACAGCTCTAACCAGGACTGTCTTTGTGGTGGGTTGACCCCGACCACAGCTCTAACCAGGACTGTCTTTGTGTTGGGTTGACCCAGACCACAGCTCTAACCAGGGTTGTCTTCGTGTTGGGTTGACCCAGACCACAGCTCTAACCAGGACTGTCTTTGTGTTGGGTTGACCCCGACCACTGCTCTAACCAGGTTGTCTTCGTGTTGGGTTGACCCAGACCACAGCTCTAACCAGGACTGTCTTTGTGTTGGGTTGACCCCGACCACTGCTCTAACCAGGGTTGTCTTTGTGTTTGGTTGACCCCGACCACAGCTCTAACCAGGACTGTCATTGTGGTGGGTTGACCCCGACCACAGCTCTAACCAGGACTGTCTTTGTGTTGGGTGGGTTGACCCCGACCACAGCTCTAACCAGGACTGTCTTTGTGTTGGGTTGACCCCGACCACAGCTCTAACCAGGGTTGTCTTCGTGTTGGGTTGACCCAGACCACAGCTCTAACCAGGACTGTCTTTGTGTTGGGTTGACCCAGACCACAGCAGCTTGCTCTAACCAGGGTTGTGTTTGAGAATGTTTACGACAGGTTGAAGACGACTGTACTGTTATCCCTGTCTGGAACTGCAACCATTAACCCTTACTGGTAGTAGTTAGTCATTGGTCCGTTTACAAAACCACAACTTTGACTCTAATCACTCTTATCTCTGTTGAACCTTTTATAGCCTTTGAATGGGCTTGGTTATACATCAGCTATTTGTACAGGGACGTGGTCGATTACTCCCATGATATCGGACCTTGATGAAGGTCTGAATGTTGCTATGAATGATGAAGAGTAGTATGTAGCTATGAAAGATGAAGAGTATATATGAATGATGAAGAGTATCTATGAATGATGAAGGGTAGTGTGTATCTTTGAATGATGAAGAGTAGTATGTATCTATGAATGATGAAGAGTAGTATGTAGCTATGAATGATGAAGAGTAGTATGTATCTATGAATGATGAAGAGTAGTATGTAGCTATGAATGATGAAGAGTAGTATGTATCTATGAATGATGAAGAGTAGTATGTAGCTATGAAAGATGAAGAGTATATATGAATGATGAAGAGTATCTATGAATGATGAAGGGTAGTGTGTATCTTTGAATGATGAAGAGTAGTATGTATCTATGAATGATGAAGAGTAGTATGTAGCTATGAATGATGAAGAGTAGTATGTATCTATGAATGATGAAGAGTAGTATGAATTTATGAATGATGAAGGGTAGTATGTATCTATGAATGATGAAGAGTAGTATGTATCTATGAATGATGAGGAGCAGTATGGATGATGAAGAGTATCTATGAATGATGAAGAGTAGTATGTATCTAGGAATGATGAAGAGTAGTATGTATCTATGAATGATGAAGGGTAGTATGTAGCTATGAATGATGAAGAGTATCTATGAATGATGAAGAGTAGTATGTATCTATGAATGATGAAGGGTATCTATGAATGATGAAGGGTAGTATGTATCTATGAATGATGAAGAGTAGTATGTATCTAGGAATGATGAAGAGTAGTATGTAGCTATGAATGATGAAGAGTAGTATGTATCTATGAATGATGAAGAGTAGTATGTATCTATGAATGATGAAGAGTAGTATGTATCTAGGAATGATGAAGAGTAGTATGTAGCTATGAATGATGAAGAGTAGTATGTATCTATAAATGATGAAGAGTAGTATGTATCTATGAATGATGAAGAGTAGTATGAATTTATGAATGATGAAGGGTAGTATGTATCTATGAATGATGAAGAGTAGTATGTATCTATGAATGATGAGGAGCAGTATGGATGATGAAGAGTATCTATGAATGATGAAGAGTAATGTATCTAGGAATGATGAAGAGTAGTATGTATCTATGAATGATGAAGGGTAGTATGTAGCTATGAATGATGAAGAGTATCTATGAATGATGAAGAGTAGTATGTATCTATGAATGATGAAGAGTAGTATGTATCTATGAATGATGAGGAGCAGTATGGATGATGAAGAGTATCTATGAATGATGAAGAGTAGTATGTATCTAGGAATGATGAAGAGTAGTATGTATCTATGAATGATGAAGGGTAGTATGTAGCTATGAATGATGAAGAGTATCTATGAATGATGAAGGGTAGTATGTATCTATGAATGATGAAGAGTAGTATGTATCTAGGAATGATGAAGAGTTGTATGTAGCTATGAATGATGAAGAGTAGTATGTATCTATGAATGATGAAGAGTAGTATGTATCTATGAATGATGAAGAGTAGTATGTATCTAGGAATGATGAAGAGTAGTATGTAGCTATGAATGATGAAGAGTATCTATGAATGATGAAGAGTAGTATGTATCTATGAATGATGAAGAGTAGTATGTATCTAGGAATGATGAAGAGTAGTATGTAGCTATGAATGATGAAGAGTAGTATGTATCTATAAATGATGAAGAGTAGTATGTATCTATGAATGATGAAGAGTAGTATGTAGCTATGAATGATGAAGAGTAGTATGTAGCTATGAATGATGAAGAGTAGTATGTAGCTATGAATGATGAAGAGTAGTATGCATCTATGAATGATGAAGAGTAGTATGTATCTATGAATGATGAAGAGTAGTATGTATCTATGAATGATGAAGAGTAGTATGTAGCTATGAATGATGAAGAGTAGTATGTATCTATGAATGATGAGGAGCAGTATGGATGATGAAGAGTATCTATGAATGATGAAGAGTAGTATGTATCTATGAACGATGAAGAGTAGTATGTATCTATGAATGATGAAGAGTAGTATGTATCTATGAATGATGAAGAGTAGTATGTAGCTATGAATGATGAAGAGTAGTATGTAGCTATGATTGATGAAGAGTATCTATGAATGATGAAGAGTAGTATGTAGCTATGAATGATGAAGAGTATCTATGAATGATGAAGAGTATCTATGAATGATGAAGGGAAGTATGTACCTATGAATGATGAAGAGTATCTATGAATGATGAAGGGTAGTATGTACCTATGAATGATGAAGAGTATCTATGAATGATGAAGAGTATCTATGAATGATGAAGGGAAGTATGTACCTATGAATGATGAAGAGTATCTATGAATGATGAAGGGTAGTATGTACCTATGAATGATGAAGAGTATCTATGAATGATGAAGAGTATCTATGAATGATGAAGAGTATCTATGAATGATGAAGGGAAGTATGTACCTATGAATGATGAAGAGTATCTATGAATGATGAAGGGTAGTATGTACCTATGAATGATGAAGAGTATCTATGAATGATGAAGAGTATCTATGAATGATGAAGAGTATCTATGAATGATGAAGAGTATCTATGAATGATGAAGGGAAGTATGTACCTATTAATGATGAAGAGTATCTATGAATAATGAAGGGTAGTATGTACCTATGAATGATGAAGAGTATCTATGAATGATGAAGAGTATCTATGAATGATGAAGAGTAGAATGTATCTATGAACGATGAAGAGTATCTATGAATGATGAAGAGTATCTATGAATGATGAAGGGAAGTATGTACCTATGAATGATGAAGAGTATCTATGAATGATGAAGGGTAGTATGTACCTATGATTGATGAAGAGTATCTATGAATGATGAAGAGTATCTATGAATGATGAAGGGTAGTATGTACCTATGAATGATGAAGAGTATCTATGAATGATGAAGAGTATCTATGAATGATGAAGAGTATCTATGAATGATGAAGAGTAGTATGTAGCTATGAAAGATGAAGAGTATATATGAATGATGAAGAGTATCTATGAATGATGAAGGGTAGTGTGTATCTTTGAATGATGAAGAGTAGTATGTATCTATGAATGATGAAGAGTAGTATGTAGCTATGAATGATGAAGAGTAGTATGTATCTATGAATGATGAAGAGTAGTATGAATTTATGAATGATGAAGGGTAGTATGTATCTATGAATGATGAAGAGTAGTATGTATCTATGAATGATGAGGAGCAGTATGGATGATGAAGAGTATCTATGAATGATGAAGAGTAGTATGTATCTAGGAATGATGAAGAGTAGTATGTATCTATGAATGATGAAGGGTAGTATGTAGCTATGAATGATGAAGAGTATCTATGAATGATGAAGAGTAGTATGTATCTATGAATGATGAAGGGTATCTATGAATGATGAAGGGTAGTATGTATCTATGAATGATGAAGAGTAGTATGTATCTAGGAATGATGAAGAGTAGTATGTAGCTATGAATGATGAAGAGTAGTATGTATCTATGAATGATGAAGTGTAGTATGTATCTAGGAATGATGAAGAGTAGTATGTATCTAGGAATGATGAAGAGTAGTATGTAGCTATGAATGATGAAGAGTATCTATGAATGATGAAGAGTAGTATGTATCTATGAATGATGAAGAGTAGTATGTATCTAGGAATGATGAAGAGTAGTATGTAGCTATGAATGATGAAGAGTAGTATGTATCTATAAATGATGAAGAGTAGTATGTATCTATGAATGATGAAGAGTAGTATGAATTTATGAATGATGAAGGGTAGTATGTATCTATGAATGATGAAGAGTAGTATGTATCTATGAATGATGAGGAGCAGTATGGATGATGAAGAGTATCTATGAATGATGAAGAGTAGTATGTATCTAGGAATGATGAAGAGTAGTATGTATCTATGAATGATGAAGGGTAGTATGTAGCTATGAATGATGAAGAGTATCTATGAATGATGAAGAGTAGTATGTATCTATGAATGATGA
The DNA here is from genome assembly GCF_023373465.1 of Oncorhynchus keta. Taxonomy (NCBI): domain Eukaryota; kingdom Metazoa; phylum Chordata; class Actinopteri; order Salmoniformes; family Salmonidae; genus Oncorhynchus; species Oncorhynchus keta. The sequence continues at coordinate 18,295 of NW_026287706.1, read as the reverse complement.
AGAGTAGTATGTATCTATGAATGATGAGGAGCAGTATGGATGATGAAGAGTATCTATGAATGATGAAGAGTAGTATGTATCTAGGAATGATGAAGAGTAGTATGTATCTATGAATGATGAAGGGTAGTATGTAGCTATGAATGATGAAGAGTATCTATGAATGATGAAGGGTAGTATGTATCTATGAATGATGAAGAGTAGTATGTATCTAGGAATGATGAAGAGTTGTATGTAGCTATGAATGATGAAGAGTAGTATGTATCTATGAATGATGAAGAGTAGTATGTATCTATGAATGATGAAGAGTAGTATGTATCTAGGAATGATGAAGAGTAGTATGTAGCTATGAATGATGAAGAGTATCTATGAATGATGAAGAGTAGTATGTATCTATGAATGATGAAGAGTAGTATGTATCTAGGAATGATGAAGAGTAGTATGTAGCTATGAATGATGAAGAGTAGTATGTATCTATAAATGATGAAGAGTAGTATGTATCTATGAATGATGAAGAGTAGTATGTAGCTATGAATGATGAAGAGTAGTATGTAGCTATGAATGATGAAGAGTAGTATGTAGCTATGAATGATGAAGAGTAGTATGCATCTATGAATGATGAAGAGTAGTATGTATCTATGAATGATGAAGAGTAGTATGTATCTATGAATGATGAAGAGTAGTATGTAGCTATGAATGATGAAGAGTAGTATGTATCTATGAATGATGAGGAGCAGTATGGATGATGAAGAGTATCTATGAATGATGAAGAGTATCTATGAATGATGAAGAGTAGTATGTATCTATGAATGATGAAGAGTAGTATGTATCTATGAATGATGAAGAGTAGTATGTATCTATGAATGATGAAGAGTAGTATGTAGCTATGAATGATGAAGAGTAGTATGTAGCTATGATTGATGAAGAGTATCTATGAATGATGAAGAGTATCTATGAATGATGAAGGGAAGTATGTACCTATGAATGATGAAGAGTATCTATGAATGATGAAGAGTATCTATGAATGATGAAGAGTATCTATGAATTATGAAGGGAAGTATGTACCTATGAATGATGAAGAGTATCTATGAATGATGAAGGGTAGTATGTACCTATGAATGATGAAGAGTATCTATGAATGATGAAGAGTATCTATGAATGATGAAGGGAAGTGTGTACCTATGAATGATGAAGAGTATCTATGAATGATGAAGGGTAGTATGTACCTATGAATGATGAAGAGTATCTATGAACGATGAAGAGTATCTATGAATGATGAAGAGTATCTATGAATGATGAAGAGTATCTATGAATGATGAAGGGTAGTATGTACCTATGAATGATGAAGAGTATCTATGAATGATGAAGGGTAGTATGTACCTATGAATGATGAAGAGTATCTATGAACGATGAAGAGTATCTATGAATGATGAAGAGTATCTATGAATGATGAAGAGTATCTATGAATGATGAAGGGAAGTATGTACCTATTAATGATGAAGAGTATCTATGAATAATGAAGGGTAGTATGTACCTATGAATGATGAAGAGTATCTATGAATGATGAAGAGTATCTATGAATGATGAAGAGTAGAATGTATCTATGAACGATGAAGAGTATCTATGAATGATGAAGAGTATCTATGAATGATGAAGGGAAGTATGTACCTATGAATGATGAAGAGTATCTATGAATGATGAAGGGTAGTATGTACCTATGATTGATGAAGAGTATCTATGAATGATGAAGAGTATCTATGAATGATGAAGGGTAGTATGTACCTATGAATGATGAAGAGTATCTATGAATGATGAAGAGTATCTATGAATGATGAAGAGTATCTATGAATGATGAAGGGAAGTATGTACCTATGAATGATGAAGAGTATCTATGAATGATGAAGGGTAGTATGTACCTATGAATGATGAAGAGTATCTATGAATGATGAAGAGTATCTATGAATGATGAAGAGTAGAATGTATCTATGAACGATGAAGAGTATCTATGAATGATGAAGAGTATCTATGAATGATGAAGAGTATCTATGAATGATGAAGGGTAGTATGTACCTATGAATGATGAAGAGTATCTATGAATGATGAAGAGTATCTATGAATGATGAAGAGTAGAATGTATCTATGAACGATGAAGAGTATCTATGAATGATGAAGAGTATCTATGAATGATGAAGAGTAGAATGTATCTATGAATGATGAAGAGTATCTATGAATGATGAAGAGTATCTATGAATGATGAAGAGTAGAATGTATCTATGAATGATGAAGAGTATCTATGAATGATGAAGAGTAGAATGTATCTATGAACGATGAAGAGCATCTATGAATGATGAAGAGTATCTATGAATGATGAAGAGTAGAATGTATGCATTCAGTACTAGTTTCTCTGGATAATAGCGTCTGTTAAACGACAGAAATCTAAAACCTGTGTGTCCGGGCGTACGGGCCATTCTCCACCTTTACCCAGCAGTGATAAGGACACAAAAAGCCCTCACTCTGCAGTTGTCACTGCTGGACAAAGACAGAAAGAGATTGGTTGTTCTCTTTACAGAGAAGGACACACAAAGTGTCCTATTTAAAAGGTTCATGCAAGGTGATATTTACCAAAACATTAGCTGATAGTGGAATGACTGATTTCTTGGTACTTTGAGCTCAAAACTTCTCAGAAATCAATATGAACTGGTTATAAAATGGGGCAGAAAGGCTTTTTCTAGGTTAATTATCTTGTTGTTTCTGGGGGTTTTTCCCTTGGAAATAGTAAAATAGTCCTATAAAATAAGGGGTGTGATATGACCCCAATTTATAAGCCGGATCATAGGGCGGAGCTCCATAGAGTCTGCTAGATATCCTGTTAGTTCATATCATACTGGGAGCTCCATAGAGTCTGCTAGACATCCTGTTTGTTCATATCACAAGGAGGAGCTCCATAGAGTCTGCTAGACATCCTGTTTGTTCATATCACAAGGAGGAGCTCCATAGAGTCTGCTAGACATCCTGTTAGTTCATATCATAGGGCGGAGCTCCATAGAGTCTGCTAGACATCCTGTTAGTTCATATCATAGGGAGGAGCTCCATAGAGTCTGCTAGACATCCTGTTAGTTCATATCATAGGGGAGAAGCTCCATAGAGTCTGCTAGACATCCTATTAGTTCATATCATACTGGGAGCTCCATAGAGTCTGCTAGACATCCTGTTAGTTCATATCATAGGGAGGAGCTCCATAGAGTCTGCTAGACATCCTGTTAGTTCATATCACAGGGAGGAGCTCCATAGAGTCTGCTAGACATCCTGTTAGTTCATATCACAGGGCGGAGCTCCATAGAGTCTGCTAGACATCCTGTTAGTTCATATCATACTGGGAGCTCCATAGAGTCTGCTAGACATCCTGTTAGTTCATATCACAGGGAGGAGCTCCATAGAGTCTGCTAGACATCCTGTGAGTTCATATCATAGGGAGGAGCTCCATAGAGTCTGATAGATATCCTGTTAGTTCATATCATAGGGAGAAGCTCCATAGAGTCTGCTAGACATCCTATTAGTTCATATCATACTGGGAGCTCCATAGAGTCTGCTAGACATCCTGTTAGTTCTTATCATAGGGAGGAGCTCCATAGAGTCTGCTAGACATCCTGTTAGTTCATATCACAGGGAGGAGCTCCATAGAGTGCTAGACATCCTGTTAGTTCATATCATAGGGCGGAGCTCCATAGAGTCTGCTAGACATCCTGTTAGTTCATATCACAGGGAGGAGCTCCATAGAGTCTGCTAGACATCCTGTTAGTTCATATCATAGGGCGGAGCTCCATAGAGTCTGCTAGACATCCTGTTAGTTCATATCATAGGGGGATTCTATGCATTCTATGCTCACCTCGAGACAAGCAAACAGTGAACCATGCATGAGAGCACCAGCTGTTCCAGATGATTGTGTGATCACGCTGTCCGTAGCCATGTAAGTAAGAAGTTTAAACAGGTTAACATTCGCAAGGCAGGAATATCAGGGCCCAGTACTCAGAGCATGCTCTGACCAGCTGTCAAGTGTCTTCACTGACATTTTCAAAGTGTCCCTGAAACGGTCTGTAATACTAACTTGTTTCAAGCATACCTACATAGTCCCTGTGCCCAAGAACGCAAAGGTAACCTGCCTAATTGACTTTCGCCAGGAGCACTCACATCTATAGCCATGAAAAGGCAAGGCATGGCCTCACATTAACACCATCAGCCGTGGACCCACTTCAATTTGCATACCGCCCCAACAGATGACGCAATTTCTAATCGCACTCCACACTACCATCCTGGACAAAAAATAATACCGATGTTAGAAGGCTGTTCATTGACTACAGCTCAGAGTTCAAAACCATAGTCCCCTCAAGCTAAGGACCCTGGGACTAAACCCCTCCCTCTGCAACTGTATCCTGGACTTCCTGACGGGCCGCCCCCAAGTGGTAAGGGTAGGAAACAACACATCTGCCACGCTGATCCTCAACACTGGGGTCCCTCAGGGTTGTGTGCTTAGTCCCCCTACTGTACTTCCGGTTCACCCACGACTGCGTGGCCACACATGACTCCAACACCATCATCATGTTTACTGATGACACAATGGCGGTAGGACTGATCGCCGACGACAATGAGGCAATTTATAGGGAGGTGGTCAGTGTGGTGTGGTGCAAGGACAACAACCTCTCCTGTCAACATCAGCAAGACAAAAGGAACTGATCGTGGTCGACAGGAAACAGAGGAAGCGAGCACGCCCCCATCCACGCAGGGGCTGCCCCCATCCACGTCACTAAAGGAATAAACATGGCTGTGAAGAGGGAACGGCGCCACTCCCTCCACGCGGAAAAGGCACATCACCCTCGACTGTAACGACTTCACCCTCGACTGTAGACCTCAACGACAGAAAAGGCACATCACCCTCGACTGATACGACCTCAACGACAGAAAAGGCACATCACCTCGACTGTTAACCACAACGACAGAAAAAATCACCCTCGGTCCCTCAACGACAGAAAAGGCACATCACCCTCGACTGCAACGACCTCAACGACAGAAAAGGCACATCACCCTCGACTGTTACGACCTCAACGACAGAAAAGGCACATCACCCTCGACTGTAATGACCTCAACGACAGAAAAGGCACATCACCCTCGACTGACGACCTCAACGACAGAAAAGGCACATCACCCCTCGACTGTTACTCAACGACAGAAAAGGCACATCACCCTCGACTGTTACGACCTCAACGACAGAAAAGGCACATCACCCTCGACTGTTACGACCTCAACAACAGAAAAAGGCCTCACCCACGACAGAAAACAGAAAAGCACATCACCCTCGACTGACAGAAAAGGCACATACGACCTCAACGACAGAAAAGGCACATCACCCTCGACTGTAACGACCTCAACGACCTCAACGACAGAAAAGGCACATCACCCTCGACTGTAAACGACAGAAAAGGCACATCACCCTCGACTGTACGACAGAAAAGGCACATCACCCTCGACTGCAACGACCAACGACCTCAACGACAGAAAAGGCACATCACCCTCGACTGTTACGACCTCAACGACAGAAAAGGCACATCGACACCCACAACGACAGAAAAGGCACATCACCTCGACTGTAACGACCTCAACGACAGAAAAGGCACATCACCCTCGACTGTAACGACCTCAACGACAGAAAAAGGCACATCACCCTCGACTGTAACGACCTCAACGACAGAAAAGGCACATCACCCTCGACTCAACGTCACCCCTCGACTGACCTCAACGACAGA
>NW_026287706.1:0-7500 GCF_023373465.1 Oncorhynchus keta | reverse complement strand
TGTACGCTGTCAGAGTGACTCCCAGTCTACGTCTATAATGAATCCTGCAGGTTGTACTGTCAGAGTGACTCCCAGTCTACGTCTATAATGAATCCTGCAGGTTGTACTGTCAGAGTGACTCATCTCCCAGTCTATGTCTATAATGAATCCTGCAGGTTGTACTGTCAGAGTGACTCCCAGTCTACGTCTATAATGAATCCTGCAGGTTGTACTGTCAGAGTGACTCCCAGTCTACGTCTATAATGAATCCTGCAGGTTGTACGCTGTCAGAGTGACTCCCAGTCTACGTCTATAATGAATCCTGTAGGTTGTACTGTCAGAGTGACTCCCAGTCTACGTCTATAATGAATCCTGCAGGTTGTACTGTCAGAGTGACTCCCAGTCTACGTCTATAATGAATCCTGCAGGTTGTACTGTCAGAGTGACTCCCAGTCTACGTCTATAATGAATCCTGCAGGTTATACTGTCAGAGTGACTCCCAGTCTACGTCTATAATGAATCCTGCAGGTTGTACTGTCAGAGTGAGTCCCAGTCTACGTCTATAATGAATCCTGCAGGTTGTACTGTCAGAGTGACTCCCAGTCTACGTCTATAATGAATCCTGCAGGTTGTACTGTCAGAGTGACTCCCAGTCTACGTCTATAATGATGCACCATACCCAACAGGACACTACACCTCTGACCAGGACACTACACCTCTGACCAGGACACTACACCTCTGACCAGGACACTACACCTCTGACCAGGACACTACACCTCTGACCAGGACACTACACCTCTGACCAGGACACGACACCTCTGACCAGGACACGACACCTCTGACCAGGACACGACACCTCTGACCAGGACACTACACCTCTGACCAGGACACTACACCTCTGACCAGGACACTACACCTCTGACCAGGACACTACACCTCTGACCAGAGTCCAACAGGACACTACACCTCCGACCAGAGTCCAACAGGACACTACACCTCTGACCAGGACATTACACCTCTGACCAGGACACTACACCTCTGACCAGGACACTACAAATCTGACCAGAGTCTAACAGGACACTACACCTCTGACCAGGACACTACACCTCTGACCAGAGTCTAACAGGACACTACACCTCTGACCAGAGACCAACAGGACACTACACCTCTGACCAGAGTCTAACAGGACACTACACCTCTGACCAGGACACTACACCTCTGACCAGGACACTACACCTCTGACCAGAGTCTAACAGGACACTACACCTCTGACCAGGACACTACACCTCTGACCAGAGTCTAACAGGACACTACACCTCTGACCAGAGACCAACAGGACACTACACCTCTGACCAGAGTCTAACAGGACACTACACCTCTGACCAACAGGACACTACACCTCTGACCAGAGACCAACAGGACACTACACCTCTGACCAGAGTCTAACAGGACACTACACCTCTGACCAGAGTCTAACAGGACACTACACCTCTGACCAACAGGACACTACACCTCTGACCAGAGTCTAACAGGACACTACACCTCTGACCAGAGACCAACAGGACACTACACCTCTGACCAACAGGACACTACACCTCTGACCAGAGTCCAACAGGACACTATACCTCTGACCAACAGGACACTACACCTCTGACCAGAGTCTAACAGGACACTACACCTCTGACCAGGACACTACACCTCTGACCAGAGTCCAACAGGACACTACACCTCTGACCAGAGTCCAACAGGACACTACACCTCTGCCCAGAGTCCAACAGGACACTACACCTCTGACCAGGACACTACACCTCTGACCAGAGTCCAACAGGACACTACACCTCTGACCAGGACACTACACCTCTGACCAGAGACCAACAGGACACTACACCTCTGACCAGGACACTACACCTCTGACCAGAGTCTAACAGGACACTACACCTCTGACCAGAGTCCAACAGGACACTACACTTCTGACCAGAGTCTAACAGGACACTACACCTCTGACCAGAGACCAACAGGACACTACACCTCTGACCAACAGGACACTACACCTCTGACCAGAGTCTAACAGGACACTACACCTCTGACCAGAGTCTAACAGGACACTACACCTCTGACCAGAGTCTAACAGGACACTACACCTCTGACCAGGACACTACACCTCTGACCAGGACACTACACCTCTGACCAGGACACTACACCTCTGACCAGGACACTACACCTCTGACCAGGACACTACACCTCTGACCAGGACACTACACCTCTGACCAGGACACTACACCTCTGACCAGGACACTACACCTCTGACCAGGACACTACACCTCTGACCAGGACACTACACCTCTGACCAGAGACCAACAGGACACTACACCTCTGACCAGGACACTACACCTCTGACCAGGACACTACACCTCTGACCAGAGACCAACAGGACACTACACCTCTGACCAACAGGACACTACACCTCTGACCAGAGTCTAACAGGACACTACACCTCTGACCAGGACACTACACCTCTGACCAGGACACTACACCTCTGACCAGGACACTACACCTCTGACCAGGACACTACACCTCTGACCAGGACACTACAACTCTGACCAGGACACTACACCTCTGACCAGGACACTACACCTCTGACCAGGACACTACACATCTGACCAGGACACTACACCTCTGACCAGAGACCAACAGGACACTACACCTCTGACCAGGACACTACACCTCTGACCAGAGACCAACACAGTCCAGTCGTCTCCGATCAGAGACCGATGCCCAGTCGTCTCCAATCAGAGACCGATGCCCAGTCGTCTCCAATCAGAGACCGATGCCCAGTCGTCTCCAATCAGAGACCGATGCCCAGTCGTCTCCAATCAGAGACCGATGCCCAGTCGTCTCCAATCAGAGACCGATGCCCAGTCGTCTCCAATCAGAGACCGATGCCCAGTCGTCTCCAATCAGAGACCGATGCCCAGTCGTCTCCAATCAGAGACCGATGCCCAGTCGTCTCCAATCAGAGACCGATGCCCAGTCGTCTCCAATCAGAGACCGATGCCCAGTCGTCTCCAATCAGAGACCGATGCCCAGTCGTCTCCAATCAGAGACCGATGCCCAGTCGTCTCCAATCAGAGACCGATGCCCAGTCGTCTCCAATCAGAGACCGATGCCCAGTCGTCTCCAATCAGAGACAGATCAGAGCCATGTAGTGAAGGGAGTTCATAAAGCTAGCTAGGAGGGGTTAGACATGTAGTGGAGGGAGTTCATAAAGCTAGGAGGGGTTAGACATGTGGTGAAGGGAGTTCATAAAGCTAGCTAGGAGGGGTTAGACATGTAGTGGAGGGAGTTCATAAAGCTAGGAGGGGTTAGACATGTGGTGAAGGGAGTTCATAAAGCTAGCTAGGAGGGGTTAGACATGTGGTGAAGGGAGTTCATAAAGCTAGCTAGGAGGGGTTAGACATGTAGTGAAGGGAGTTCATAAAGCTAGCTAGGAGGGGTTAGACATGTAGTGAAGGGAGTTCATAAAGCTAGCTAGGAGGGGTTAGACATGTAGTGAAGGGAGTTCATAAAGCTAGGAGGGGTTAGACATGTAGTGAAGTTCATAAAGCTAGCTAGGAGGGGTTAGACATGTAGTGAAGGGAGTTCATAAAGCCAGCTAGGAGGGGTTAGACATGTGGTGAAGGGAGTTCATCAAGCTAGCTAGGAGGGGTTAGACATGTGGTGAAGGGAGTTCATAAAGCTAGCTAGGAGGGGTTAGACATGTGGTGAAGGGAGTTCATAAAGCTAGCTAGGAGGGGTTAGACATGTAGTGAAGGGAGTTCATAAAGCTAGCTAGGAGGGGTTAGACATGTAGTGAAGGGAGTTCATAAAGCTAGCTAGGAGGGGTTAGACATGTAGTGAAGGGAGTTCATAAAGCTAGGAGGGGTTAGACATGTAGTGGAGTTCATAAAGCTAGGAGGGGTTAGACATGTGGTGAAGGGAGTTCATAAAGCTAGCTAGGAGGGGTTAGACATGTAGTGAAGGGAGTTCATAAAGCTAGCTATGAGGGGTTAGACATGTAGTGGAGTTCATAAAGCTAGCTAGGAGGGGTTAGACATGTGGTGAAGGGAGTTCATAAAGCTAGGAGGGGTTAGACATGTAGTGGAGTTCATAAAGCTAGCTAGGAGGGTTAGACATGTGGTGAAGGGAGTTCATAAAGCTAGCTAGGAGGGGTTAGACATGTAGTGGAGTTCATAAAGCTAGCTAGGAGGGGTTAGACATGTGGTGAAGGGAGTTCATAAAGCTAGCTAGGAGGGGTTAGACATGTAGTGAAGGGAGTTCATAAAGCTAGCTAGGAGGGGTTAGACATGTGGTGAAGGGAGTTCATAAAGCTAGCTAGGAGGGGTTAGACATGTGGTGATGGGAGTTCATAAAGCTAGCTAGGAGGGGTTAGCCATGTAGTGAAGGGAGTTCATAAAGCTAGCTAGGAGGGGTTAGACATGTGGTGAAGGGAGTTCATAAAGCTAGCTAGGAGGGGTTAGACATGTAGTGGAGTTCATAAAGCTAGCTAGGAGGGGTTGTAGTGGAGTTCATAAAGCTAGCTAGGAGGGGCCACATGTAGTGGAGTTCATAAAGCTAGCTAGGAGGGTTAGACATGTAGTGAAGGGAGTTCATAAAGCTAGCTAGGAGGGGTTAGACATGTAGTGAAGGGAGTTCATAAAGCTAGCTAGGAGGGGTTAGACATGTAGTGAAGGGAGTTCATAAAGCTAGCTAGGAGGGGTTAGACATGTAGTGGAGTTCATAAAGCTAGCTAGGAGGGGTTAGACATGTAGTGAAGGGAGTTCATAAAGCTAGCTAGGAGGGGTTAGACATGTAGTGAAGGGAGTTCATAAAGCTAGCTAGGAGGGGTTAGACATGTGGTGGAGGGAGTTCATAAAGCTAGCTAGGAGGGGTTAGACATGTAGTGAAGGGAGTTCATAAAGCTAGCTAGGAGGGGTTAGACATGTAGTGAAGGGAGTTCATAAAGCTAGCTAGGAGGGGTTAGACATGTAGTGAAGGGAGTTCATAAAGCTAGCTAGGAGGGTTAGACATGTAGTGAAGGGAGTTCATAAAGCTAGCTAGGGGGTTAGACATGTGCTAGGGAGTTCATAAAGGAGGGTTAGACATGTAGTGAAGGAGTTCATAAAGCTACCTAGGAGGGGTTAGACATGTGGTGAAGGGAGTTCATAAAGCTACCTAGGAGGGGTTAGACATGTGGTGAAGGGAGTTCATAAAGCTAGGAGGGGTTAGACATGTGGTGGAGTTCATAAAGCTAGCTAGGAGGGGTTAGACATGTAGTGGAGTTCATAAAGCTAGCTAGGAGGGGTTAGACATGTAGTGAAGGGAGTTCATAAAGCTAGCTAGGAGGGGTTAGACATGTAGTGAAGGGAGTTCATAAAGCTAGCTAGGAGGGTTAGACATGTAGTGAAGGAGTTCATAAAACTAGCTAGGAGGGGTTAGACATGTAGTGAAGGAGTTCATAAAGCTAGCTAGGAGGGGTTAGACATGTAGTGAAGGGAGTTCATAAAGCTAGCTAGGAGGGGTTAGACATGTAGTGAAGGGAGTTCATAAAGCTAGCTAGGAGGGGTTAGACATGTAGTGAAGGGAGTTCATAAAGCTAGTTAGGAGGGTTAGACATGTAGTGAAGGGGAGTTCATAAAGCTAGCTAGGAGGGGTTAGACATGTAGTGGGGAGTTCATAAAGCTAGCTAGGAGGGGTTAGACATGTGGTGAAGGGAGTTCATAAAGCTAGCTAGGAGGGTTAGACATGTAGTGAAGGGAGTTCATAAAGCTAGTTAGGAGGGTTAGACATGTAGTGAAGGGAGTTCATAAAGCTAGGGAGGGGTTAGACATGTAGTGAAGGGAGTTCATAAAGCTAGCTAGGAGGGGTTAGACATGTAGTGAAGGGAGTTCATAAAGCTAGCTAGGAGGGGTTAGACATGTAGTGAAGGGAGTTCATAAAGCTAGCTAGGAGGGGTTAGACATGTAGTGAAGGGAGTTCATAAAGCTAGCTAGGAGGGGTTAGACATGTAGTGGAGTTCATAAAGCTAGCTCGGAGGGGTTAGACATGTAGTGAAGGGAGTTCATAAAGCTAGCTAGGAGGGGTTAGACATGTAGTGAAGGGAGTTCATTAAGCTAGCTAGGAGGGGTTAGACATGTAGTGAAGGGAGTTCATAAAGCTAGCTAGGAGGGGTTAGACATGTGGTGAAGGGAGTTCATAAAGCTAGCTAGGAGGGGTTAGACATGTAGTGAAGGGAGTTCATAAAGCTAGCTAGGAGGGGTTAGACATGTAGTGAAGGGAGTTCATAAAGCTAGCTAGGAGGGGTTAGACATGTAGTGAAGGGAGTTCATAAAGCTAGCTAGGAGGGGTTAGACATGTGGTGAAGGGAGTTCATAAAGCTAGCTAGGAGGGGTTAGACATGTAGTGAAGGGAGTTCATAAAGCTAGGAGGGGTTAGACATGTAGTGAAGGGAGTTCATAAAGCTAGCTAGGAGGGGTTAGACATGTAGTGAAGGGAGTTCATAAAGCTAGGAGGGGTTAGACATGTAGTGAAGGGAGTTCATAAAGCTAGCTAGGAGGGGTTAGACATGTAGTGAAGGGAGTTCATAAAGCTAGCTAGGAGGGGTTAGACATGTAGTGAAGGGAGTTCATAAAGCTAGCTAGGAGGGGTTAGACATGTGGTGAAGGGAGTTCATAAAGCTAGCTAGGAGGGGTTAGACATGTGGTGAAGGGAGTTCATAAAGCTAGCTAGGAGGGGTTAGACATGTGGTGAAGGGAGTTCATAAAGCTAGGAGGAGGGGTTAGACATGTAGTGAAGGGAGTTCATAAAGCTAGCTAGGAGGGGTTAGACATGTGGTGAAGGGAGTTCATAAAGCTAGCTAGGAGGGGTTAGACATGTAGTGAAGGAGTTCATAAGTTCATAAAGCTAGCTAGGAGGGTTAGACATGTAGTGAAGGGAGTTCATAAAGCTAGCTAGGAGGGGTTAGACATGTGGTGAAGGGAGTTCATAAAGCTAGCTAGGAGGGGTTAGACATGTAGTGAAGGGAGTTCATAAAGCTAGCTAGGAGGGGTTAGACATGTAGTGAAGGGAGTTCATAAAGCTAGCTAGGAGGGGACATGTAGTGGAGTTCATGCTAGGAGGGTTAGACATGTAGTGGAGTTCATAAAGCTAGCTCGGAGGGGTTAGACATGTAGTGAAGGGAGTTCATAAAGCTAGCTCGGAGGGGTTAGACATGTAGTGGAGTTCATAAAGCTAGCTGGGAGGGGTTAGACATGTGGTGAAGGGAGTTCATAAAACTAGCTCGGAGGGGTTAGACATGTGGTGAAGGGAGTTCATAAAGCTAGCTAGGAGGGGTTAGACATGTAGTGGAGTTCATAAAGCTAGCTCGGAGGGGTTAGACATGTAGTGAAGGGAGTTCATAAAGCTAGCTAGGAGGGGTTAGACATGTAGTTCCTAAAGCTAGATAGGAGGGGTTAGACATGTAGTGGAGTTCATAAAGCTAGCTAG
>NW_026287705.1:0-4219 GCF_023373465.1 Oncorhynchus keta | reverse complement strand
TAGGGTTATTAATCTCTACACTACACTAGTGATGTCCCATTCCATAGGGTTATTCATCTCTAACTACACTAGTGATGTCCCATTCCATAGGGTTATTTATCTCTAACTACACTAGTGATGTCCCATTCCATAGGGTTATTAATCTGTCCCTACACTAGTGATGTCCCATTCCATAGGGTTATTAATCTCTAACTACATTAGTGATGTCCCATTCCATAGGGTTATTAATCTGTCCCTACACTAGTGATGTCCCATTCCATAGGGTTATTAATCTCTAACTACATTAGTGATGTCCCATTCCATAGGGTTATTAATCTCTAACTACACTAGTGATGTCCCATTCCATAGGGTTATTAATCTGTCACTACACTAGTGATGTCCCATTCCATAGGGTTATTAATCTGTCCCTACACTAGTGATGTCCCATTCCATAGGGTTATTAATCTCTAACTACACTAGTGATGTCCCATTCCATAGGGTTATTAATCTCTAACTACACTAGTGATGTCCCATTCCATAGGGTTATTAATCTCTAACTACACTAGTGATGTCCCATTCCATAGGGTTATTAATCTCTAACTACACTAGTGATGTCCCATTCCATAGGGTTATTAATCTCTAACTACACTAGTGATGTCCCATTCCATAGGGTTATTAATCTCTAACTACACTAGTGATGTCCCATTCCATAGGGTTATTAATCTCTAACTACACTAGTGATGTCCCATTCCATAGGGTTATTAATCTGTCACTACACTAGTGATGTCCCATTCCATAGGGTTATTAATCTCTAACTACACTAGTGATGTCCCATTCCATAGGGTTATTAATCTTCCTAACTACACTAGTGATGTCCCATTCCATAGGGTTATTAATCTCTAACTACACTAGTGATGTCCCATTCCATAGGGTTATTAATCTCTAACTACATTAGTGATGTCCCATTCCATAGGGTTATTTATCTCTAACTACACTAGTGATGTCCCATTCCATAGGGTTATTAATCTCTAACTACACTAGTGATGTCCCATTCCATAGGGTTATTAATCTGTCACTACACTAGTGATGTCCCATTCCATAGGGTTATTAATCTCTAACTACACTAGTGATGTCCCATTCCATAGGGTTATTAATCTGTCACTACACTAGTGATGTCCCATTCCATAGGGTTATTAATCTGTCCCTACACTAGTGATGTCCCATTCCATAGGGTTATTAATCTGTCACTACACTAGTGATGTCCCATTCCATAGGGTTATTAATCTGTCACTACACTAGTGATGTCCCATTCCATAGGGTTATTTATCTCTAACTACACTAGTGATGTCCCATTCCATAGGGTTATTAATCTGTCACTACACTAGTGATGTCCCATTCCATAGGGTTATTAATCTGTCCCTACACTAGTGATGTCCCATTCCATAGGGTTATTAATCTCTAACTACACTAGTGATGTCCCATTCCATAGGGTTATTAATCTGTCACTACACTAGTGATGTCCCATTCCATAGGGTTATTAATCTCTAACTACACTAGTGATGTCCCATTCCATAGGGTTATTAATCTGTCCCTACACTAGTGATGTCCCATTCCATAGGGTTATTAATCTGTCCCTACACTAGTGATGTCCCATTCCATAGGGTTATTAATCTGTCTAACTACACTAGTGATGTCCCATTCCATAGGGTTATTAATCTCTAACTACACTAGTGATGTCCCATTCCATAGGGTTATTAATCTCTCACTACACTAGTGATGTCCCATTTCATAGGGTTATTAATCTGTCACTACACTAGTGATGTCCCATTCCATAGGGTTATTAATCTGTCCCTACACTAGTGATGTCCCATTCCATAGGGTTATTAATCTCTAACTACACTAGTGATGTCCCATTCCATAGGGTTATTAATCTGTCACTACACTAGTGATGTCCCATTCCATAGGGTTATTTATCTCTAACTACACTAGTGATGTCCCATTCCATAGGGTTATTAATCTGTCACTACACTAGTGATGTCCCATTCCATAGGGTTATTAATCTCTAACTACACTAGTGATGTCCCATTCCATAGGGTTATTAATCTCTAACTACACTAGTGATGTCCCATTCCATAGGGTTATTTATCTGTCACTACACTAGTGATGTCCCATTCCATAGGGTTATTAATCTCTAACTACACTAGTGATGTCCCATTCCATAGGGTTATTAATCTGTCACTACACTAGTGATGTCCCATTCCATAGGGTTATTAATCTGTCACTACACTAGTGATGTCCCATTCCATAGGGTTATTAATCTGTCCCTACACTAGTGATGTCCCATTCCATAGGGTTATTAATCTCTAACTACACTAGTGATGTCCCATTCCATAGGGTTATTAATCTGTCACTACACTAGTGATGTCCCATTCCATAGGGTTATTAATCTGTCACTACACTAGTGATGTCCCATTCCATAGGGTTATTAATCTGTAACTACACTAGTGATGTCCCATTCCATAGGGTTATTAATCTGTCACTACACTAGTGATGTCCCATTCCATAGGGTTATTAATCTCTAACTACACTAGTGATGTCCCATTCCATAGGGTTATTAATCTCTAACTACACTAGTGATGTCCCATTCCATAGGGTTATTAATCTGTCACTACACTAGTGATGTCCCATTCCATAGGGTTATTAATCTGTCACTACACTAGTGATGTCCCATTCCATAGGGTTATTTATCTGTCACTACACTAGTGATGTCCCATTCCATAGGGTTATTTATCTGTCACTACACTAGTGATGTCCCATTCCATAGGGTTATTAATCTGTCACTACACTAGTGATGTCCCATTCCATAGGGTTATTAATCTGTCACTACACTAGTGATGTCCCATTCCATAGGGTTATTAATCTGTCACTACACTAGTGATGTCCCATTCCATAGGGTTATTAATCTCTAACTACACTAGTGATGTCCCATTCCATAGGGTTATTAATCTGTCACTACACTAGTGATGTCCCATTCCATAGGGTTATTTATCTCTAACTACACTAGTGATGTCCCATTCCATAGGGTTATTTATCTCTAACTACACTAGTGATGTCCCATTCCATAGGGTTATTAATCTGTCCCTACACTAGTGATGTCCCATTCCATAGGGTTATTTATCTCTAACTACACTAGTGATGTCCCATTCCATAGGGTTATTTATCTCTAACTACACTAGTGATGTCCCATTCCATAGGGTTATTAATCTGTCTCTACACTAGTGATGTCCCATTCCATAGGGTTATTAATCTCTAACTACACTAGTGATGTCCCATTCCATAGGGTTATTAATCTGTCACTACACTAGTGATGTCCCATTCCATAGGGTTATTAATCTCTAACTACACTAGTGATGTCCCATTCCATAGGGTTATTTATCTCTAACTACACTAGTGATGTCCCATTCCATAGGGTTATTAATCTGTCACTACACTAGTGATGTCCCATTCCATAGGGTTATTCATCTCTAACTACACTAGTGATGTCCCATTCCATAGGGTTATTTATCTCTAACTACACTAGTGATGTCCCATTCCATAGGGTTATTAATCTCTAACTACACTAGTGATGTCCCATTCCATAGGGTTATTTATCTCTAACTACACTAGTGATGTCCCATTCCATAGGGTTATTAATCTCTAACTACACTAGTGATGTCCCATTCCATAGGGTTATTAATCTCTAACTACACTAGTGATGTCCCATTCCATAGGGTTATTTATCTGTCACTACACTAGTGATGTCCCATTCCATAGGGTTATTAATCTCTAACTACACTAGTGATGTCCCATTCCATAGGGTTATTTATCTCTAACTACACTAGTGATGTCCCATTCCATAGGGTTATTAATCTCTAACTACACTAGTGATGTCCCATTCCATAGGGTTATTTATCTGTCACTACACTAGTGATGTCCCATTCCATAGGGTTATTAATCTCTAACTACACTAGTGATGTCCCATTCCATAGGGTTATTAATCTGTACCTACACTAGTGATGTCCCATTCCATAGGGTTATTAATCTCTAACTACACTAGTGATGTCCCATTCCATAGGGTTATTTATCTCTAACTACACTAGTGATGTCCCATTCCATAGGGTTATTAATCTCTAACTACACTAGTGATGTCCCATTCCATAGGGTTATTTATCTCTAACTACACTAGTGATGTCCCATTCCA
>NW_026287704.1:0-20851 GCF_023373465.1 Oncorhynchus keta | reverse complement strand
TCTGATTAATGATTTATTTATCTTACCTCACATTAGTCTCATTCAAGCCTTAAATTGTTGGTTATCTGCACGAACCCAGTCTTCACTATGAGTCATCCATACATCAATTGTCCGGCTGAACCGGTATGGCGGCTTGTTAGACAAAGGGGAAATAGGGGGTCGACCAAGAAGTCACTACAGAGTTAATTATAACAATTAGAATGCTAATCCTTTACACATGAACGCTTACTCATTCGGGAACAATTGCAATCAATATATATATTTACGCCAGTGTAGTGTGTCGTCTTGATCGCTGGTGAAAAGTCTTTCTTTGTAGAAATGTCCATCTCTCCCCTCTCTCTCTTGGTCCTTCTGTAGCACAGTTGGTAGAGCATGGCGCTTGTAACGCCAAGGGTAGTGGGTTCGATCCCGGGACCACCCATACGTAGAATGTATGCACACATGACTGTAAGTTGCTTTGGATAAAAGCGTCTGCTAAATGGCATATATTATTATATATTATTATTATTATTATTATTGGGGATAGTTCATAGTGACATTCGTTATAGAATGGATGTTTGGTGGTTGTCGTTCTTGCGTTCAATGATACCGAATTCCTAGCTGC
This sequence comes from Oncorhynchus keta, assembly GCF_023373465.1. Lineage (NCBI taxonomy): Eukaryota > Metazoa > Chordata > Actinopteri > Salmoniformes > Salmonidae > Oncorhynchus > Oncorhynchus keta. The sequence goes on along the minus strand of NW_026287704.1, from coordinate 20,247 downwards.
ATACTAATAATTCATATCAAAGACTTGTTCTTATTCTGTCGGTATCGAGAGTTAACCACTTGGTATGGTTAAAGATTCTACAACCTTTAGCCATCTTGTAATTGAGGTAAGCTTGGTCTACAACCTTTGTCCTCAACCTAATGGAAAAAACATGGTCTGGTGATAATTTCTCAAAGTTGGGTTTTATTCGAATGGCAGTAAAGGGCTGTCCCAGGATGTCTGACCCTAACTGGGCTCAGGGGCAGTCCTCTGATTTAGTTCAAATCTAAATTGGGAATAGTTTTTTCTTCAGTCCACAATCATTTACACCATTATACAAACAGTATCATACTCACTCATTCATCTTATACAACAATTAGATGTAAACCTCACATCTGAGGCTATTATATAAACAGCGTTATGGTAATGCTGGCCCCACCGTCTCTCTTGAGCTTCCCAAGTTGTGACAAACACACCCAGTTCGTAGCTGGATTCTTCACCGATCTTTTACTCTTTCTCTGGAACATGATGACATTGGACTTCGCTCTCAGGATTCCTATGAGGTGGGAAGGATTTCCTTCAGCCTCCATGAAAAACTACTCTATAACTGTGTCCATGAGGTCTTCTCAGGGAGATATCGACCTCCTGACCACAGCAGCCTGAGTTGAAGGAGGGAGGCAGAGGGGGATAGTTGCTTATACTCTGAGAGGCCAAAGTCATGACAATATGCCTAATTTTACCAGCCAATTTCCCGTACCTCCTCCTTTCACTAAATCAGTGTGTAGTCATGTTTGAGGCAGCAACACCACAATTGAAGATGGATAGGAGTTTCTTCTTGCCGCTGCAAACAGACCCTAAATCTCTGCACTCGGCTTCTGCTCTCCGATAATCCTGGACTTAATGCCCTTCAGTCCACGTGAACAAGGTTGAATATTTACTGCAAATACTTAAATCATAAAGTTGATCTGCTAGCTAACACAGAGGACGGATGTTGGAGGCTCAGACACTGAGGAGTTAGCAGTGTAAGTAACACCCAGGCCTATGTGTGTCGCTAATATTGTCTGATTAGGCCAAGGGAGTGTTTACTACTTGGTATTGTAAGAATATATATATTTTGTTGTAATGAGATGCTGGCATTTAAATGGCTGGACTGCTAAATGAGTTACTAGTTCACTTGATAACGCCTTAGCCGCACACCCCGGCCATAGCCACAGTGAACGGCGCCATCTTGTCATATTTCTTAAAGCCCTGCTAGTTACATAAAAGGTGACTTATTATCGAGGAGTACTGACGTCAAACATGTTTTGTATGTTTTGGTAAAGCAACAACTGAAGGTCTAAAACTTCAGACAGGCTGGCTGGCTATAATTTCAATGCTACCTAGCCTTTGTCATGCTAGCATGAAAACATTTATAAAGCGCACAAAGCTCATTTGACCTAGGACAACCCTGTAAAAACTTTGCTAATATCTACAACATATCAGCTTTCCAACAGCACAGATATTCATTTTGAAAACCCTATGAATACTTCATCTAAGCCTGTTACGTTCCCCAGTTTGTTGTAGTTTGTGTTTGTGAATGTGTTTATTTCAGGAAATGGCTTCCTGAAATCCCTCAAGCCGCTGATTGGTCGACTCCAGGGCTAATTGGAGAGCTGACCCCGCCCCCTCGTCAAGACACAGCTGTCTCCAATTACCCATTCCTTCAGAAGCTATATAAAAGCCAGTGTTCTGTTCAGGAGGTAGAGATTTGCTGGGCGGTCATTGCAAGAGAGATCATTGCAAGAGAGATCATTGCAAGAGAGATCATTGCAAGAGAGATCATTGCAGAGAGATCATTGCTAGAGAGATCATTGCTAGAGATCATTGCAAGAGAGATCATTGCAAGAGAGATCATTGCTAGAGAGATCATTGCTAGAGAGATCATTGCTAGGAGATCATTGCTAGAGAGATCATTGCTAGGGTTGATTGCTAGGGTTGATTTTGAGGGGTTGATTTTGCTAGGGGTTGATTTTGCTAGGGGTTGATTTTGCTAGGGGTTGGATTTTGCTAGGGGTTGATTTTGATGGGAGTTCATTGCTGGAAAGTTGGTATGCTTTGTGAGTTTGTTGCTCAGATCGAGCTTATTTGATGTCCTTTGTTTCTTAGTTTGTTTGTGAAAATTGTTTATTCTGTTTTTGTTCCCAGGGGGAAGGGGAAGGCACCTAGGAGTGCTTAGGCAAGAGGCCCGCGGGCATACATATACCCGTAGCATACTCGCTGTCTAGGCACACTAGGTAAGACCTGGGCGGACCACCCCTGTATTTTGGTTAGGGCACCAGGTGGTGCTAAATTAGGTATAGTGGGTAGGCAGGTAAGATAGGAGAGGGGGCTTTGAGATTTACTTTCTTTGCTTTGGTTCCGTCCAGCCCCTTTTCCCATATTACCTGCAAAGGAATAAAGTCCTTGTAAACGGTACCACATTCTGCCTGTTGTCATTCTTACTTGCATCTACAGTCCATACCTTTTTTCTCTTCACGGAGAGTTTAATTGTAGCAGGGTGTTGCGTTCCCTGCTTCATAGAGGCGTGCGTAACAGCCTATGATGTAGAAATTAACTTCAGACAAACCAGGAATGTTAACGTTAGTACCTGGGCACTGTTTGAACAGGAATCGCAGTCCCATCCATGCGTCTCTATTTTCACAAAACTGTCGTCTTGCAGAATGGAAACCATGCTGAGGAACCTTGAGTGGGCTAGGGGAGGCTGATAAATGTTGGGTGTGGTTGGGTTTACTGTAGGGGGAGGCTGATAAATGTTGGGTGTGGTTGGGTTTACTGTAGGGGGAGGCTGATAAATGTTGGGTGTGGTTGGGTTTACTGTAGGGGGAGGCTGATAAATGTTGGGTGTGGTTGGGTTTACTGCTTGTTTTGTTGTTTTCACTCTTCGTTCTCCTGCTGCCTATTCTATTAGTTCTTGATCAACATTCTATTTATGTCTTGACTTTAAAATCCAATATTCTAAAAACATTACTTGGCCACAATTTGTGACAGTTACTATAATTTAAAAGTGTTTTTGGAATGAGGGGGTGGGCTGTGTCACAGTACATTAAGTAGCCTAAACACAGTGTATTGTTGTTACAGCCAGTTCCCCGGGCTCGTCGGACTTGGAGCCAGAGGTGCACCTTGTTATGCCATCACTCAAGAGCAACTGAGGTTTCTGATGTCCTGTGCTTTCAGTGTGTCTCAGATGGCAGATATTCTACATAGTGTCCCGATCATCAGTCAAATGTTGTCTATGGTCAGTTGGCCTTGGGAGTAAATGGTATAAACTACAGACTTTAGATGCATGGTTTTCAGTTTCTTACCAATCAAACAATTTAGAATGACTACCATCAAGACAGGATATTAAAATGATTATGAGGATATGCATTACCTCATCCCTGTCCATTGAAGTGTCTGTAAAAAATGTACAATCTGTCACCTGCAACGTTATATTCTGACATGTCAGACTTGGCTCTGGATGAAAACATTAAGGACTTGGTGGCTGGGAATCGACAAACGTGGATCGGAGGCTGTTTCGATCACAATCCAGGGCTCTGGGTGCAGAGACTCAGAGCGAGGGACAGCATGCTTCGTGGTTAACCCTAGGGCGGCTGCCCTCAGAGCCATGTCGCAGAGGCTGCATAGAAGGTCGTACCCATGTTGCTGGACTAAACTCGTTATGGTAACTTGATGGGAAACCACAAACTGATAGACACAAGTATCTATATCACTGGTGAGAAGTTGTACATTGTAACATCTCAAAATTGTTCATCAACAACTAACAGTTCAGTAAGCAATGGCCCTTGATATGTCACTCACTCATGTGGGTAAGAATTGGTTTGTGTTTCTGCAACTTCTGTGATTGTTAATTTCACGATGCAGATATTCTATCAAACACTTATATTGAGGACATACGGAGGCAAAAACAGTTTGGAGCAAAGTATTTGTGCCGAAGTGTGAAGAAACAGGAGAGTCTGTCCTCTTGACTCATCAAGAGAAACGTGGTTATTTGTCCTATTTAAGTAGATAATGTAATCGTGCGGCAGCGTAGCCTAGTGGTTAGAGTGGAGGGGTGGCAGGGTAGCCTAGTGGTTAGGAGTGGAGGGGCGGCAGGGTAGCCTAGTGGTTAGAGTGGAGGGGCGGCAGGGGTAGCCTAGTGGTTAGAGCATTGGACTTGTAACCGGGAAGGTTTGCAAGTTCAAAACCCTCGAGCTGTCGTTCTGCCCCCTGAACAGGCAGTTAACCCACTGTTCCTAGGCCGTCATTGAAAATAAGAATTTGTTCTTAACTGACTTGCCTAGTTAAATAAAGGTAAACTTAATTTTTTTGTTTTTAAATCCCACATCATCCGCTGCAGGAAACAGTCTAGAACAAACCCTTGTTGTAGCCTTTAGAGGGCTCACGGAAGGACTTATAGTTGTGATCCGCGGTAGACTGTTCATTAACATTGTTCCACATTTTGGATGTTAATTTAATAATTTGGTCTGCTGCTTTGTTATATACCAGATGCAGCAGCTAAGGGTAAAAGGAGGTGATGTTTGTATATTTAATGTGTCTTCAGCTTTTGTATCAACCAGTGCTGTTTTCTGACTTAGGTGGATGGGATAGTCATACATGGTGTCATTGATGGGTACAGCCGTCTCGATGCAGCTCCGTGCTTCCAGCAACAAATCGCAGCAGTACTGTAATGGATTGCTTCATGAATGCTGTCTCCAGAAATGGCGTTCCCTCCAGAGTTAGGACGGACCGTGGAGGAGAAAACCACCCAGTCTGCTTGTTGAATGTAATACATATTGAAAATATTATTTAAAAAAAATAGAGCTACATTATAGTGAGTGATACATGCGGCTACATTTTTTCCCCTGTAAATCATTTTCAGAACGCAATCACAGCTTTATTGCTTTCTCCAAGTTTTTGAAATGTATAAGCCTTTAAATAACCTTTACAGACTACTTCTACAAAGGCTACACTTGTGGCAGCACCTATTCCTGTGGCCCCCTCCACCACTTCCTTTGGCCCCCACTCCACCACTTCCCGTGGCCTCCCTCCACCACTTCCCGTGGCCTCCCCTCCACCACTTCCCGTGGCCTCCCCTCCACCACTTCCCGTGGCCTCCCTTCCACCATTCCCTGAGGCTTATCATCCACCTCCACCACACTCACCTGTTGTTGTTGGTGATGACAATAAGGTAGTCATCCCTGTAAATAATTAAATGTCTTGTTATTACAGATGAATTGTGGGAAGTATCTGAGCTTTGTTATTCTGAATGTCTCTTAGTGTTGACCTCCAAAAACTGCTGAAGTTAATGAGATGCCAACCAAATTAATGTGATGAGGGACAACGATTATGATTGTGCAATGAGAGGCTTTAAGAGAGCCCACTTTTATTCCGGAGGCAAAAATAGACATGCTTTTAGGGATGCTGAAGGAAAAGGAGCAGCTGATGAGGGCAGTCCCTCAAGAGAATTTCTCCGTCTGCTAATGAGTGCAATATTTGAGGGACGACCTGACTGGCAAAAATGCCTTTCTTGCAACTCTGAAGTTGAGTTACACATTTACACCAACAAAGACACGTTTGTTTATGGGAATATACAGTGCCTTGCAAAAGTATTCGGCCCCCTTGAACTTTGCGACCTTTTGCCACATTTCAGGCTTCAAACAAAGATGTAAAACTGTATTTTTTTGTGAAGAATCAACAACAAGTGGGACACAATCATGAAGTGGAACAACATTTATTGGATATTTCAAACTTTTTTAACAAATCAAAAACTGAAAAATTGGGCGTGCAAAATTATTCAGCCCCTTTACTTTCAGTGCAGCAAACTCTCTCCAGAAGTTCAGTGAGGATCTCTGAATGATCCAATGTTGACCTAAATGACTAATGATGATAAATACAATCCACCTGTGTGTAATCAAGTCACCGTATAAATGCACCTGCACTGTGATAGTCTCAGAGGTCCGTTAAAAGCGCAGAGAGCATCATGAAGAACAAGGAACACACCAGGCAGGTCCGAGATACTGTTGTGAAGAAGTTTAAAGCCGGATTTGGATACAAAAAGATTTCCCAAGCTTTAAACATCAAGGAGCACTGTGCAAGCGATAATATTAAAATGGAAGGAGTATCAGACCACTGCAAATCTACCAGGACCTGGCCGTCCCTCTAAACTTTCAGCTCATACAAGGAGAAGACTGATCAGAGATGCAGCCAAAAGGCCCAAGATCACTCTGGATGAACTGCAGAGATCTACAGCTGAGGTGTGACACTCTGTCCATAGGACAACAATCAGTCGTATATTGCACAAATCTGGCCTTTATGGAAGAGTGGCAAAGAGAAAGCCATTTCTTAAAGATATCCGTAAAGTGTTGTTTAAAGTTTGCCACAAGCCACCTGGGAGACACACCAAACATGTAGGGAAGAAGGTGCTCTGGTGGATGAAACCAAAATTGAACTTTTTGGCAACAATGCAAACGTTATGTTTGGCGTAAAAGCAACACAGCTCATCACCCTGAACACACCATCCCCACTGTCAAACATGAGTCTTGGTGGCAGCATCATGGTTTGGGCCTGCTTTTTCTTCAGCAGGGACAGGGAAGATGGTTAAAATTGATGGGAAGATGGATGGAGCCAAATACAAACCATTCTGGAAGAAAACCTGATGGAGTCTGCAAAAGACCTGAGACTGGGACGGAGTTGTCTTCCAACAAGATAATGATCAAAACATAAAGCAAAATCTACAATGGAATGGTTCAAAAATAACATATCCAGGTTAGAATGGCCAAGTCAAAGTCCAGACACAGATCCAATCAAGTCTGTGGAAAGAACTGAAAACTGCTGTTCAAATGCTCTCCATCCAACCTCACTGAGCTCGAGCTGTTTTGCAAGGAGGAATGGGAAAGAATTTCAGTCTCTCGATGTGAAAAACTGATAGAGACATACTCCAAGCGACTTGCAGCAAAAGGTGGCGCTACAAAGTATTAACTTAAGGGGGCTAAATACTTTTGCACGCCCAATTTTTCAGTTTTTGATTTGTTAACCTGTTAGTCCTATAGGGGCAGTATTTCATTTTTGGATAAAAAGACGTGCCCGCTTTAAGCGCAATATTTTGTCACGAAAAGATGCTTGACTATGCTGGGAATTGATAGTTTTGGAAAGAAGACACTCTTACGTTTCCAGAACTGCAAAGATTTTCACTGTGAGTGCCCTAGAACAAATGCTTCAGGCAAAACCAAGATGTTTGACCGACCAGGAAATGAACAGGATTTCTGAGGCTACGTTTTCCATGATTGCCTTATATGGCTGTGAATGCGACAGGAATGAACGGACACTTTCTCTTGTTTCCCAAGGTGTCTGCAGCATTGTGACGTGTTGTAGGCATATCATTGGAAGATTGACCATAGAGACTACAATTGCCAAGTGTCCCATACGGTGTCTGCGTGATGGAAATTGGTGCGCAAAGTCAACTACCAGTATTTTTCCATCGAATCAGAAGAATGCAGGCTTCAGGGGCCCGGCACATTCAATGAAGAGATATGACAAAACACCTTGAGGATTGATTCAAACAACGTTTACCATGTTTCAATCGATATTATGGGTTAATTCGGAAAAAGTTTGACGATGTAGGTGACTGAATTTTGGTTAGTTTCGGTAGCCAAATGCATAGTAACAAAAGCAGGCAGTGGCCAGCCTACAGATCTTTCAGGAAAAACTGGACATCTGCTATGTAACTGAGAGTCTCCTCATTGAAACATTGAGAAGTTCTTCAAAGGTAAATTATTTTATTTGATCCCTTTGCTGGTTTTTTTGTGAATATGTTGCGTGCTAAATGCTAACGCTAAATGGTAAGCTAGCTATCACCACTCTTACACAAATTATTGATTTTCTGGTTCTAAAGCATATTTTGAAAATCTGAGACGACAGGGATTGTTAAGAAAAGGATAAGCTTGAGAGCAGACATTTAATTTCATTTTGCGATTTTTAGAAATCGCTAACGTTGCGTTATGGTAATGAGCTTGAGGCTGTAGTAACGCGACCGCATGCGATGGGCGGAACTATGAGGTTAAAAAAGTTTGAAATATCAATAAATGTCATTCCATTTCATGATTGTGTCCCACTTGTTGATTCTTCACAAAAAAAGTTTTTTATATGTTGAAGCCTGAAATGTGGCAAAAGGTCGCCGAATACTTTCGCAAGGCACTGTATATGACCTGAGTAAGACATTTGATTTTTGTATGTATGTGTCCTTTATTTTACTGTTTGTCTCTGTGTGACAGCACTCTGATGGTATAAGTAGGTGGGCCAATGATTGTTGGGCCATCTGGTATATGGGGTGTTGAGCCACATTTTTTCAAAGAGGCTATCCAGGCAAGTGTGTGCCTACAACCTCTTGTTCCAGAACTGAAAGATTGCAGAATATGACTTCAGAGAGAAGTTGGGAGGAAGGTAAGTACTTTATACTGTGATGGATATGAAGCTACTGTTCATTTGCATTAATTACATTTGAAAAATTTGGGTTGAAGTTCTCATGAACTTTCTTCACATGGATTTGGTTTATTTTTGTTGGCAGTCAATCTTCAAGGGTATTGATAATCAGTTTGTTTTGCTAATTTGTCCCAAAACACAGTTCAATATAAGATCCAGTTAGCACAAACTGTTGACGAGGCACAGGAAGTGGTCATGTTAGGTCCAGTGCGATACATTCGTACATTGGAGAGGGATGCCCTGGTGAAGTCAGCCACAAAGTTATATTTAGAAAGCAGGATATGGGAGGCTCTTGGTGGTGAGTTTCCTTATATCTAAGGAATCTCAAGTTTAGTTCATCTTTCTTGGAAAATGTATAGACTTTTTTTTACTTTATAGATTCAAAGAGAGTCTGGGTCTCCTGCCTTACATGAATAGGCACTCAAGCCTCTTCAGAGGTTTTCATCTACGCTGAGAACCTCTTTGGCCAAAGACATAGCTTCTAATATAATAATAATAATAATAATAATAAGCCATTTGTAGGACGCTTTTATCCAAAGCGACTTACAGTCATGTGTGCATACATTCTACGTATGGGTGGTCCCGGGAATCGAACCCACTACCCTGGCGTTACAAGCGCCATGCTCTACCAACTGAGCTACAGGACCAAAGCAGAGTGCTCCCACCTGGTACCAATAAAAGAGCAATAGAGAGAAGAGTCATATGTTTCTGGAGGGACTGACTTCTAAAACCATGATCATTGAAGTAACACGGCCCACATCAGCAAAACATCACCTAATCACTCACCTGTGGGACAGCATTTTGTAACCTTATTCTTCCATGGGCCCCCTAAGAATGTAAGAATGAAAAGTATTGTGTTCTCCAAAGTTACTTATCCCCCCCTTTCCTTTCAGGGGGCACATACCCTTTAACCATGGAGAAGGTTTCATTTTCACTTCGGGGCGCCAGCATTCCTCAAACTGGGATTGCCTGTGGAGCCACAGCTACAGTTCTCTCTGCTACCACAGATAAGCGGTACCGGAGCGTCAAGTCGAGGTCCCAAGAAGCTTCTAAACAGATTCTACCCCCAAGCCATAAGACTATTGAACATCCAATCAAATGGTTACCCAGACTATTTGCTGCTACTCTTATCTATGCATAGTCACTTTAGTATCTCTTCCTACATGTATATATATACATGTATATATATATATATTAACTACGACTAACCAGTGCTCTCGCACATTTACCTCTGTACCCGGTATCACCTGTATAGCCTCGCTATTGTATTGTTATTTTGGTGATGCTCCATTTAACTTTTTTGTCTTTTTTTTTACTGCATTGATTTATAGGGCTTGTAAGGTTGTATTTGGCATATATGACAAATACAATTTGATTTCAATAATTAATTTAAGGGAATTATCCTAAATGTTTTATTGCATGACCACCTAGTAAGTTCAGGGAATACTGCAGCCAATGTTAATTGATGTGTCCCAAAAGTATTGATATTATGAAAGTTTCAGACAGGATTGTCCATCAGCAAACACAGCTGTGTAGTGAGTTTTCAAAACATTACAACCTACCAGAATCGAAAATTGTACACAGTAATACATAATGCAGCTTTAATATTTAAATAAATGTATGATTTCTTAGTGGGTAAACTGGAGCACTATGCAAAGTAGTTAAGTCATGTACAGTTGAAGTCGAAGTTTACATACACTTAGGTTGGAGTCATCAACTCTTTTTCAATCACTCCACAAATTTCTTGTTAACAAACTACTGTTTTGGCAAGTCAGTTAGGACATCTTTGTGCATGACACAAGTCATTTTTCCAACAACTGTTTACAGCCAGATTATTCATCGTATCACAATTCCAGTGGTTCAGAAGTTCAAACTAAATTGACTGTGCCTTTAAACAGCTTGGAAAAATTCCAGAAAATTATGTCATGGATTTAGAAGCTTCTGATAGGATAATTGACATCATTTGTGTCAATTGGCAGTGTACCTGCAGATATATTTCAAGGCCTACCCTCCAACTCAGTGCCTCTTTGCTTGACATCATGGAAAATCAAAGAAATCAGCCAATACCTCAGGAAAAAAATTTGTAGACCCTCAAAAAGTCTTGTTCCATCCTTGGGAGCATTTCCAAATGCCTGAAGGTACCTCGCTCATCTGAACAAACAATGGTACGCAAGTATAAACACCATAGGACAGAGCAGCATTCATACCGCTCAGGAAGGAGACGCGTTCTGTCTCCCTGAAACGCACTTGTGTGAAAAGCGTAAATCAATCTCAGAACAATAGCAAATGACCTTGTGAAGATGCTGGAGGAAACAGGTACAAAAGCATCTATATCCACAGTAAAACAAGTCCTATATCGACATAACCTGAAAGCAAGGAAGAAGCCACTGCTCCAAAACCACCATAAAAAGCCAGACTACGGTTTGCAACTGCACATGGGGACAAAGATCGTACTTTTGAGAAATTTCCTCTGGTCTGATGAAACAAAAACTATAACTGTTTGGCCATAATGACCATCGTTATGTTTGGAGGAAAAGGGGGATGCTTGCAAGCCGAAGAACACCATCCCAACCGTGAAGCACGCTTCACAAAATAGATTGCATCATGAGGAAAGAAAATTGTGGATATATTGAAGCAACATCAAGACATCAGTCAGGAACTTAAAGCTTGGTCATAAATGGGTCTTCCAAATGGACAATGACCCCAAGCATACTTCCAAAGTTGTGGCAAAATGGATTAAGGACAACAAAGTCAAGGTATTGGAGTGGTCGTCACGAAGCCCTGACCACAATCATATAGAAAATGTGTACAGAACTGAAAGCGTGTGCGAGCAAGGAGGCCTACAAACCTCACTTAGTTACACCAGCTCTGCCAGGAGGAATGGGCCACAATCCACCCAACTTATTGTGGGAAGCTTGTGGAAGGCTACCCGAAACGTTTGACACAAGTGAAACAATTTAAAGGCAATGCTACCAAATACTAATTGAGTGTATGTAAACATATGACCCACTGGGAATGTGATGAAAGAAATAAAAGCTGAAATAAATCTTTCGCTCTTACTATTATTCTGACATTTCATTCTAACTGACCTTAGAGGGAATTTTCGCTAGGATTAAATGTCAGGTATTGTGAAAATGTTTGTTTAAATGTATTTGGCTAAGGTGTACGTAAATCTCCACCATAATTTGCAAATAAATTCATTAAATCCTACAATGTGATTTTCTGATTTTTCTCTTCTGATTTTGTCTGTCATAGTTGAAGTGATAAAAATGACAGGCCTCTCATCTTTTTAAGTGGGAGAACTTGCACAATCGGGTGGCTGACTAAATACTCCACTGTATAATATGGCCGGGTTCAAGGCTACTGACGTTAGCTAAATTAGCTAGCAAAATATCTGACTTAGCTTATGCTAAGCACTGCTGATCCTGGTGCTAGATTGTTAGCTGAATTTTATAGCCATGATGAAACAGATCCTTCCACTGTAAACTAGCTGATAAACTTTACGATTCAGTAACAACAAATTTAAAAGATAAAACCGTTACCTTGTAAAGGTTCAAACTCTTCTTGCAGTAGAAAAGGAAGTTCCTTCAAACTGTGAAATCTGGTTGAAAGGGAGGAGCGAGGAGATTGGCTAGTAAAATTAGTATATTAAGGAACGCGTAGGTTAGCGTGTGTAGGCGTATATTTAGTAGCTTTAGGCGTTAACTTGACGTGTGCTTATTTGACACGTGTTTATTTAAAGCGTGCACGTAGTCAATTTAGCGTCTGCACCTGTTTACACACGTGGCATTATAAATATTGCATTTTCACCATGTGCTTTAAGATCCAAACTGCGTTCCATATCTCTCCAATCGGTGAAACACGCTGGTGGGCTAAGGATAGTGCTTTGAAGGTCTTTGGATCCTTTGGAAAACCAGACCAGGGTCTCTATGTTGAAGTACTCCTCACACTATCAGCCATACAAGGACAGGCCAACCTGAAGACAACTGTTCGGGTAAAGGCAAGAAGATTTACTGAGGCTCTTCTCCGGTATGAGACTGATACTGACAGCTCAAATATTTCTTCAGATATTTGCAAACACGTCACCACTGTCCAAATACCTGCAGACAAGTGGGATGGACATCCGTCTGCCCATCGAATGGTTGTGGCTACACAGGATACCCTGAAAGGCATGTCAAGAGATTGACACCATTAAGGCAGCTACAGACACATTTGTTCAGTTTGCAAATAAGAAGATCAAAGAACAGGATGAGGACACAGAACTGGAGGTGGAAGCCACTCTCCCACAGAAAAGGGAAAGAAATAAGAAAATCATGTCTGGAGAGATGGCTGAAGATAAAGCTTTGACAGAGGCAGAGTGTGTGTCTATAAAGTTCAAGTTCACAATCAAATTATGGATACAGTGTCATGTATTGTCATATTATGTCTTGTACCTGTTCTTTCTCTTCACTCAGTCTCCCTCTGCTGGTCGTATTAGGTTACCTGCTCTTCCTTTCCTTCCCCCAGCTGTCCCTCATCTTCTCCTAACTACCTCGTTCACCCTTTTCCCACCTGTTCCTTTTTCCCTCTGATTAGGTCTCTATTTCTCTCTCTGTTCCTGCTTCTGTCTTTGTCAGATTCTCGTTTGAGTTTCTCATGCCAGAACCAAACTATCGTCTTGTTTGCTTCACCCTTGTCCCGTCCTGTCGGAATCTACCTGTTCTTCTGATGCTACATGTGATCAGGTACCTCTGTCCTCTACGACCCGCGCCTACCCAGAGAGACCAGCAGTCTGTCGCCGCTCACCCAGCTATTATCCTCGGCTGCTAGAAGGGGACTCTAACCCAGCTACTGTCCTCTGCTGCAAGAAGGGGACTCTTCTGTAATATTCAGAGGGACATTATTATTCTTTTGTCGCCCTCTCTGCGGGTTGTCTATTTTGCCATTTTTATACATCTGAAGAGGATCTATGTCTTCCCTGTGATTTGACATTAAAAGACTCTGTATCTGTTAAACCGCTTTTGGGTCCTCACTCACGTGCATAACAGAAGAATCTGACCAAGAATGGACCCAGCGACTTCGGATCCTCTCCACTCGGCCGTCGAGATCCAGGGAGCGATGCTAGGCAGACACGAGCAGGAATTGTCTGTTGCTCGACATGCCGTTGAGTCCCTGGCCGCCCAAGTCTCCGACCTCACTAAACAGATTCACCAGCTCCGCCTCGATCCACCGGCCACTTCCAGGGCTTCCGAATCTCCGGAGCCCAGAATCAATAACCTGCCGTGTTACTCTGGGGAGCCCACTGAATGCCGCTCGTTCCTCACCCAGTGTGATATTTTCTCCAGCCCAACACGTACTCCAGGAGCACAGCACCATTATCGCCTACGTCATATCTCTCCTTACTGGACGGGCTCGTGGGGCACGGCAATCTGGGAGGCGAGGCTGAGTGTACTAGTATCAGGACTTTTAAGGAGATGATACGGGTTTTGATCGTTCTGTTTTTGGGGAGGAAGCTTCCAGGGTCCCTGTCTTCCTATGTCAAGGTAATCGGTCCATAACAGATTACTCTATTGAGTTTCGCACTCTTGCACTTCAGTGATTGGAATGAGCCGGCTTTGCTCAGCTCGTTTCTGGAGGGTCTCATAACAGAGGTAAGGATGAATTCTCTCCCGGAGGTTCCTTCCAGCGTGGTTCCTTGATTGAACTCGCTATTCGCATAGAAGCGACGGGTAGATCTTGCGTCGCCGAGCTCGTGGAAAGGAAACTTACGTTTTCCGTTGCCCCCCTCCGCATCACTACCATCTTCCTCCGCCGGCTCAGGTGCTGAGCCTATGCAGCTGGGGGAGCTGCAGCTGGGGTATCCGCATCTCGGCTAAGGAGAGGGAACGGAGAATCACCAACCGCCTCTGTCTCTATTGGTTTCCGCTGGTCATTTTGTCACTTCATGTCAGTAAAAGCCAGAGCTCATCAGTAAGCAGGGCTACTGGTGACGCCTTCTACTCTGGTCTCTGCTTCAGATCTGCGTACCTTGTCGTTATCTACGCTGGGGCCAGTTTCGTCTGCTTCTGCAGTGCCGGGTAGACTCTGGGGCGGAGGGCTGTTTTATGGACGAGACCTGGGCTCGGGAACATGACATTCCTCTCAGACAGTTAAGGGAGCCCACGGCCTTGTTCGCTTTGGATGGTAGTTCTCTCCCCAGGATTCAGCGTGAAACGCTACCTTTAACCCTCACTGTCTCTGGTAATCATAGCGAGACCATTTCTTTTCTAATTTTTCGTTCACCTTTTACACCTGTTGTTTTGGGCCATCCCTGGCTAGTGTGTCATAATCCTTCTATTAATTGGTCTAGTAATTCTATCCTCTCCTGGAACGTCTCTTGTCATGTGAAATGTTTAATGTCTGCTATCCCTCCTGTTTCCTCTGTCTCCTTCTTCACAGGAGGAGCCTGGTGATTTGACGGGGTGCCGGAGGAATATCACGATCTGCGCACGGTGTTCAGTCGGTCCAGGGCCACCTCTCTTCCTCCGCACCGGTCGTATGATTGTAGTATTGATCTCCTTCCGGGAACCACTCCCCGGGGTAGACTATACTCTCTGTCGGCTCCCGAACGTAAGGCTCTCGAAGATTATTTGTCTGTAGCTCTCGACGCCGGTACCGTAGTCCCCTCCTCCTCTCCCGCCGGAGCAGGGTTTTTTGTTAAGAAAAAGGACTGGACCCTGCGCTGGATTATCGAGGGCTGAATGACATAACAGTTAAGAATCGTTATCCGCTCCCTCTTATGTCTTCAGCCTTGAGATCCTGCAGGGAGCCAGGTTTTTCACTAAGTTGGACCTTCGTAACGCTTACCATCTCGTGCGCATCAGGGAGGGGGACGAGTGGAAAACGGCGTTTAACACTCCAGGGCACTTGAATACGGGTTCTTCCTTTCGGCCTCGCTAACGCTCCAGCTGTCTTTCAGGCATTAGTCAATGACGTCCTGAGAGACATGCTGAACATCTTTGTTTTCGTTTACCTTGACGATATCCTTATTTTTTCACCGTCACTCCAGGTTCATGTTCAGCACGTTCGACGTGTCCTCCAGCGCCTTTTAGAGAATTGTCTTTATGTGAAGGCTGAGAAGTGCACTTTTCATGCCTCCTCCGTCACATTTCTTGGTTCCGTTATTTCCGCTGAAGGCATTAAGGATCCCGCTAAGGTTCAAGCTGTCATTGATTGGCCCGTTCCTAAGTCACGTGTCGAGCTGCAGCGCTTTCTCGGCTTCGCAAATTTCTATCGTCGTTTCATCCGTAATTTCGGTCAGGTGGCAGCTCCTCTCACAGCCCTTACTTCTGTCAAGACGTGCTTTAAGTGGTCCGTTTCCGCCCAGGGAGCTTTTGATCTTCTCAAGAATCGTTTTACATCCGCACCTATCCTTGTTACACCTGACGTCTCTAGACAGTTCGTTGTCGAGGTTGACGCGTCAGAGGTGGGCGTGGGAGCCATTCTCTCTCAGCGCTCCCTCTCTGACGACAAGGTCCATCCTTGCGCGTATTTTTCTCATCGCCTTTCGCCGTCGGAACGTAACTATGATGTGGGAAACCGCGAACTGCTCGCCATCCGATTAGCCCTAGGCGAATGGCGACAGTGGTTGGAGGGGGCGACTGTTCCTTTTGTCGTTTGGACTGACCATAGGAACCTTGAATACATCCTTTCTGCCAAACGACTTAATGCGCGTCAGGCTCGTTGGGCGCTGTTTT
This sequence comes from Oncorhynchus keta, assembly GCF_023373465.1. NCBI lineage: Eukaryota > Metazoa > Chordata > Actinopteri > Salmoniformes > Salmonidae > Oncorhynchus > Oncorhynchus keta. The sequence goes on along the minus strand of NW_026287704.1, from coordinate 4,057 downwards.
TCGCTCGTTTCGAGTTCGTTATTTCTTATCGTCCGGGCTCTAAGAACACCAAGCCTGATGCTTTATCTCGTCTCTTCAGTTCGTCAGTAGTCTCCACCGACCCAGAGGGGATTCTCCCTGAGGGGCGTGTTGTCGGGTTGACCGTCTGGGGAATTGAGAGGCAGGTAAAGCAAGCACTCACTCACACTCCGTCACCGCGCGCTGTCCTAGGAACCTTCTTTTCGTTCCCGTTCCTACTCGTCCGGCCGTTCTTCAGTGGGCTCACTCTGCCAAGTTAGCCGGCCACCCCAGCGTTCGGGGTACGCTTGCTTCCATTCGCCAGCGTTTTTGGTGGCCCACTCGGGATCGTGACACGCGTCGTTTCGTGGCTGCTTGTTCGGTCTGCGCGCAGACTAAGTCCGGTAACTCCCCTCCTGCCGGCCGTCTCAGACCGCTTCCCATTCCCTCTCGACCGTGGTCTCACGTCGCCTTAGATTTTATCACCGGACTGCCTTCATCAGCGGGGAAGACTGTTATTCTTACGGTTGTCGATAGGTTCTCTAAGGCGGCTCATTTTATTCCCCTCGCTAAGCTTCCTTCTGCTAAAGAAACGGCACAAATCATCATCGAGAATGTTTTCAGAATTCATGGCCTTCTGTCAGACGTCATTTCGGACAGAGGTCCGCAATTCACGTCTCAATTTTGGAGGGAGTTTTGCCGTTTTGATTGGGGCTTCCGTCAGTCTCTCTTCCGGTTTTCACCCCCAGTCTAACGGTCAAGCAGAACGGGCCAATCAGACTATTGGTCGCATCTTACGCAGTCTTTCTTTTCGTAACCCTGCGTCTTGGGCAGAATACGCCCACAACTCGCTTCCTTCATCTGCGACCGGGCTATCTCCTTTTCAGAGTAGCCTCGGGTACCAGCCTCCGCTGTTCTCGTCTCAGCTCGCAGAGTCCAGCGTCCCCTCCGCTCAGGCTTTTGTCCAACGTTGTGAGCGCACCTGGAAGAGGGTCAGGTCTGCACTTTGCCGTTATAGGGCGCAGACTGTGAGAGCCGCTAATAAGCGTAGAACTAAGAGTCCTAGATATTGTCGCGGTCAGAGAGTATGGCTCTCCACTCAAAACCTTCCCCTTAAGACAGCTTCTCGCAAGTTGACCCCGCGTTTCATTGGTCCGTTCCGTATTTCTCAGATCATTAATCCTGTCGCAGTGCGACTTCTTCTCCCGCGATATCTTCGTCGTGTCCACCCGGTCTTCCATGTCTCCTGTGTTAAGCCCGTTCTTCGCGCCCCCGCTCGTCTCCCCCCATCCTTGTCGAGGACGCACCTATCTACAGGGTCCGTAAGATTTTGGACATGCGTTCTCGGGGCCGTGGTCATCAGTACTTAGTGGATTGGGAGGGTACGGTCCTGAGGAAAGGAGTTGGGTTCCCTCTCGGGACGTGCTGGACCGTTCGCTGATCGATGATTTCCTCCGTTGCCGCCAGGTTTCCTCCTCGAAGTGCGCCAGGAGGCGCTCGGTGAGTGGGGGGTACTGTCATGTATTGTCATTATGTCTTGTTCCTGTTCTCTCTTCACTCAGTCTCCCTCTGCTGGTCGTATTAGGTTACCTTCTCTTCCTTTCCTTTCCTTCCCCCAGCTGTCCCTCATCTTCTCTAACTACCTCGTTCACCCTTTTCCCACCTGTTCCCTTTTTCCCTCTGATTAAGTCTCTATTTCTCTCTGTTCCTGCTTCTGTCTTTGTCAGATTCTCGTTTGAGTTTCTCATGCCAGAACCAAACTATAGTCTTGTTTGCTTCACCCTTGTCCTGTCGGAATCTACCTGTTCTTCTGATGCTACATGTGATCAGGTACCTCTGTCCTCTACGACCCGCGCCTACCCAGAGAGACCAGCAGTCTGTCGCCGCTCACCCAGCTATTATCCTCGGCTGCTAAGAAGGGGACTCTTCTGTAATATTCAGAGGGACTTTATTATTCTTTTGTCGCCCTCTCTGCGGGTTGTCTATTTTGCCATTTTTATACATCTGAAGAGGATCTATGTCTTCCCTGTGATTTGACATTAAAAGACTCTGTATCTGTTAAACCGCTTTTGGGTCCTCACTCACGTGCATAACATACAGTCACAGATAGTATATACAGGCGATTTCTGTCTCATGACATTCTATATTCTGACCTAGTTTCTGGACCCAAGAAACTTCTCCCAAATAACATCCAATGGTCTTCCAGAGACAGCCCTTCAAGAGCTCAAACGTTTGTTTCGATTTGATAGCCGAGCAACTGTTGGCAATGTGCAGTGAGCTGAGGAGCCTCGCTGTACAGTTGGAAAGGACTGAAAAGTTCAGGATTGGAGGAATACATGACCAGGACAGTAGAGCATGGCCCTGATAGAAATTAAGAATAAATGCTGCTCATTCTGCAAAAATGTCCACTGTGTTGTTACCAGACGCTGAGACGGTACAACCTGCTGACTAATGCATACCATATCCTTGGATACACATTCCTACTCAGCCTCTCAGTTACCCAGCTAGCTTGTGAGCGAAGTTTCTCTACCTTAAAGTACATCAAGAGCACCTAGAGGCCTTCATGCTGATGGCCACCGAGAAGGACATCCTAATGGTCCTGGATACTGACATGGTGATCCATAGTGTTGCAGAGAAAAGTGAATGTTGAGAAAATTGCTCCTCCAATAAGGTAGTTGGGGCATATTTCGTCTAACTTGCTTACTTAATTAACATTATTTTACTCCTACATTTCTAATGTATTTTTTCCCTGTCTGTAATATTGCTGTCCAGTACTTTGACAGAGTGAAGCCAGCCAGCTGGCCCTGAGCAGCAGTTAGACAGTTCTGTTTCAGTGAGTATTGTGGATATTATAGCATCTTTTTTACTCTAGGCTTCAGGTGATGTACAGTTAAAGTTGGAAGTCGTTATGTTCCCCAGTTTCTGTGTTGTGGTTTTGTTTGTATGTGTGGGTTTCAGGATGGCTTCCTGAAATTCCCCCAAGCAGCTGATTAGTCAGCCCCATTGCCAATTGGAGCTGACCCCGCCCTCTCGTCAGGGATACAGCTGTATCCCTTTAGACTCCTTCTCCAGCTAATAAAAGCCAGTGTTCCTTTGGTTATGCTCTGTGTTGGTTGTTTTTGCTGAGAGAGAGAGCGAGAGAGAGATGATTAGTATGTCAAGAGGATGCAGTTTTTAAATTCACATTGTATTATTCTGTTTTTGTTCCAAGGGAGGAAGGGAAGGAACCTAGGGAGTGCTTAGCCTGTTAGTCCTATAGGGGCAGTATTTCATTTTGGATAAAAACACGTGCCCGTTTTAAGCGCAATATTTTGTCACGAAAAGATGCTCGACTATAGCTTTGGAAAGAAGACACTCTGACGTTTCCAGAACTGCAAAGATTTTCACTGTGAGTGCCTTAGAACAAAAGCTTCAGGCAAAACCAAGATGTTTGAGCGACCAGGAAATGAACAGGATTTCTGAAGGTACGTTTTCCATGATCGCCTTTATATGGCTGTGAATGCGACAGGAATGAACGGACACTTTCTAGCGTTTCCCCAAGGTGTCTGCAGCATTGTGACGTATTTGTAGGCATATCATTGGAAGATTGACCATAAGAGACTACAATTGCCAAGTGTCCCGCACGGTGTCTGCGTGGAAATTGGTGCGCAAAAGTCAGCGACCAGTATTTTTCCATCCGAATCAGAGAACAAAGGCTTCTAGGACTGCCATTTCAATGAAGAGATATATGACAAAACACCTTGAGGATTGATTCAAACAACGCTTTCCATGTTTCAGTCGATATTATGGAGTTAATTCGGAAAAAAGTTTGATGTGTAGGTGACTGAATTTTCGGTTAGTTTCGGTAGCCAAATGCATAGTAACAAAAACGGAGCGATGTGTCCTACACAAGAATCTTTCAGGAAAAACTGGACATCTGCTATGTAACTGAGAGTCTCCTCATTGAAACATCTGAAGTTCTTCAAAGGTAAATTATTTTATTTGATCCCTTTGCTGGTTTTTGTGAATATGTTGCGTGCTAAATGCTAACGCTAAATGCTAAGCTAGCTATCACCACTCT
>NW_026287703.1:12500-23314 GCF_023373465.1 Oncorhynchus keta | reverse complement strand
AAAAATTAGTCTCATCCAGAACAGAGATTTGTGAGATGAAATGATACAATAATATGTCATGGAATGAAGTGGCACCGTGGACAGAATGAAGGGCAATGACAGAATGAAGAGCACCGTGAGCAGAATGAAGGGCACCGTAACAGAATGAAGGGCAACGTGACAGAATGAAGAGCACCGTGACAGAATGAAGGGCACCGTGACAGAATGAAGGCACTGTGGACAGAATGAAGGGCACCGTAACAGAATGAAGAGCACCGTGACAGAATGAAGGGCACCGTAACAGAATGAAGAGCGCCGTGACAGAATGAAGGGCACACGTGACAGAATGAAGGAGCACCGTAACAGAATGGAAGAGCACCGTGACAGAATGAAGGGCACCGTAACAGAATGAAGAGCACACCGTGACAGAATGAAGGGCACCGTGACAGAATGATGGGCACCGTGACAGAATGAAGAGCACCGTGACAGAATGAAGAGCACCGTGACAGAATGAAGGGCACCGTGACAGAATGAAGGGCACCGTAACAGAATGAAGAGCACCGTGACAGAATGAAGGGCACCGTAACAGAATGAAGAGCACCGTAACAGAATGAAGAGCACCGTGACAGAATGAAGGGCACCGTAACAGAATGAAGAGCACCGTGACAGAATGAAGGGCAGAATAGCACCGTGACAGAATGAAGGGCACCGTAACAGAATGAAGAGCACCGTGACAGAATGAAGGGCACCGTGACAGAATGAAGGGCACCGTGACAGAATGACCGTGAGAATGAAGGGCACCGTGACAGAATGAAGGGCACCGAATGAAGAGCACCGTGACAGAATGAAGGGCACCGAAGAATGAAGGGCACCAGAATGAAGAGCACCGACAGAATGAAGGGCACCGTAACAGAATGAAGGGCACCGTGACAGAATGAAGGCACCGTAACAGAATGAAGAACACCGTAACAGAATGAAGGGCACCGTAACAGAATGAAGGGCACTGTAACAGAATGAAGGGCACCGTAACAGAATGATGGGCACTGTAACAGAATGAAGGTCACCGTAACAGAATGAAGGGCACTGTAACAGAATGAAGGGCACTGTAACAGAATGAAGAGCACCGTGACAGAATGAAGGGCACCAACAGAATGAAGAGCACCGTGACAGAATGAAGGGCACCAGAACAGAATGAAGAACACCGTAACAGAATGAAGGGCACCGTAACAGAATGAAGGGCACTGTAACAGAATGAAGGGCACCGTAACAGAAATGATGGGCACCCGTAACAGAATGAAGGTCACTGTAACAGAATGAAGGCACTGTAACAGAATGAAGGGCACCGTAACAGAATGAAGGGCACCGTAACAGAATGATGGGCACCGTAACAGAATGAAGGGCACCGTAACAGAATGATGGGCACCGTAACAGAATGAAGGGCACCGTAACAGAATGATGGGCACCGTAACAGAATGAAGGGCACCATAACAGAATGAAGGGCGCCGTAACAGAATAAAGGGTATCGTAACAGAATGATGGGCACCGTAACAGAATGAAGGGCACCGTAACAGAATGAAGGGCACCGTAACAGAATGAAGGGCACTGTAACAGAATGAAGGGCACCTTAACAGAATGAAGGGCACTGTAACAGAATGAAGGGCACCTTAACAGAATGAAGAGCACCGTGACAGAATGAAGGGCACCTTAACAGAATGAAGAGCACCGTAACAGAATGAAGAGCACCGTGACAGAATGAAGGGCACCGTGAACAGAATGAAGAGCACCGTGACAGAATGAAGGGCACCGTAACAGAATGAAGAGCACCGTGACAGAATGAAGGGCACCGTAACAGAATGAAGAGCACTGTGACAGAATGAAGGGCACCGTGACAGAATGAAGGGCACCGTAACAGAATGAAGGGCACCGTGACAGAATGAAGGGCACCGTGACAGAATGAAGGGCACCGTAACAGAATGAAGAGCACCGTGACAGAATGAAGGGCACCGTGATAGAATGAAGGGCACCGTAACAGAATGAACAGACAGAATGAAGGGCACCGTAACAGAATGATGGGCACCGTAACAGAATGAAGGGCACCGTAACAGAATGAAGAACACCGTAACAGAATGAAGGGCACCGTAACAGAATGAAGGGCACTGTAACAGAATGAAGGGCACCGTAACAGAATGATGGGCACCGTAACAGAATGAAGGCACCGTAACAGAATGAAGGGCACTGTAACAGAATGAAGGGCACTGTAACAGAATGAAGAGCACCGTGACAGAATGAAGGGCACCGTAACAGAATGAAGAGCACCGTGACAGAATGAAGGGCACCGTAACAGAATGAAGAACACCGTAACAGAATGAAGGGCACCGTAACAGAATGAAGGGCACTGTAACAGAATGAAGGGCACTGTAACAGAATGATGGGCACCGTAACAGAATGAAGGTCACCGTAACAGAATGAAGGGCACTGTAACAGAATGAAGGGCACTGAACAGAATGAAGGGCACCGAACAGAATGATGGGCACCGTAACAGAATGAAGGGCACCGTAACAGAATGATGGGCACCGTAACAGAATGAAGGCACCGTAACAGAATGATGGGCACCGTAACAGAATGAAGGGCACTGTGAACAGAATGAAGGCACTGTAACAGAATAAAGGGTATCGTAACAGAATGATGGGCACCGTAACAGAATGAAGGGCACCGTAACAGAATGAAGGGCACCGTAACAGAATGAAGGGCACTGTAACAGAATGAAGGGCACCTTAACAGAATGAAGGGCACTGTAACAGAATGAAGGGCACCTTAACAGAATGAAGGGCACCGTAACAGAATGAAGGGCACTGTAACAGAATGAAGGGCACCTTAACAGAATGAAGGGCACTGTAACAGAATGAAGGGCACCGGAACAGAATGAAGGTCACCATAACAGAATGAAGGGCACTGTAACAGAATGAAGGGCACTGTAACAGAATGAAGGGCACTGTAACAGAATGAAGGTCACCATAACAGAATGAAGGGCACTGTAACAGAATGAAGGGCACTGTAACAGAATGAAGGGCACTGTAACAGAATGAAGGGCACTGTAACAGAATGAAGGGCACCGTAACAGAATGAAGGGCACTGTAACAGAATGAAGGGCACTGTAACAGAATGAAGGGCACCGTAACAGAATGAAGGGCACTGTAACAGAATGAAGGTCACCATAACAGAATGAAGGGCACTGTAACAGAATGAAGGGCACCGTAACAGTTTTCCTGGGTTGGGTTTATTTCAATCCTGCCCACAGCTGGCAGCACCCTAGTTATCATCCATTTGGAGTGCAGCTGCATGCGACCTGATCATAATGCCAGTCAATTTGGTTTGACATTCGATATCCCTATGGGGGAAGTTAGGCACCATCAGTAAATTGCACAATGTACACGGGACAATATTAATTTGTTTTAAACTCAATAGTAAAAAATGTTAATGATTAAAAAAACTAAAAATTGTAGAAATGAATAATGAAATATTGAATGCATTTAACGAGAACATCAAAATATTGTCCCGTATACGATGGGTAATTTAGTGTTGGTCCTTAACTAGCATCGGAGATCGGCTTTTCAAAGTCAAAGCAATTCTACCATGGCTGCACACCAGCCAGCGGAAGCTAATTGGCCAAGTGATTTTCAAGAGACACCCACATCAAACAACACCCCTAAACCAACTAGCATTCAGTTATGGTCATTTCAGGCATTTCTTAATGAACCAGATCTAAAGCAAGGTCAAATCAGCAGGTGTAGTGGCCCTTTAAGGTTTGGGACTGAACACGCAACCCTCGGAACCACAGCCCATCCCCGTCCCCAATGCCCAGGCAACATCTACGCTTACTTGACGGTAACAGTGCTTTGAAGTCAACTACTGACGTCATGCTACCTTGGACAGACGTTGAAATTCACAGTGGATCTCGACTGGCTGACGGTAGAGGAGAAATGTGTAACTTTCTGTCTTAACAGGGTCATGCACACACAGCGTGATCTGGCATGTTTCTATTTCAAAGAAGATGGTGAATGGAAACAGAGTGAGACACATTGGTTGTTTAGCAACAAAACCTATTCCTGCTCAACTATGTGTCAAAACAGTCGGGTTTGGCTTAGAATGTTGACAGCATGTAAGCTATATTTCGTCTCGACTTTCCATTGAAAATATATAAACATTTGCAAAATGACCACTTGTTGTCTCTCAAATACATTGTTATAGTTGCGGTGGTTATTAGTGGTGGAAAAAGCATCTGTAACGGTTTTCTTCATGGGAAGGAGAGGAGGACCAAAATGCAGCGTGGTTATTGATAAACATATTTAATGAAAGATGAAAACGTAAACACGATACAAATATAAAATAAGAAAACATGGCAAAACCAAACCGTCCTAACTGGTGCAGAGAACACAGAGACAGGAAGCAATCACCCACAAGATACCTAAAGAATATGGCTGCCTAAATATGGTTCCCAATCAGAGACAACGATAAACACCTGCCTCTGATTGAGAACCACTCCAGGCAACCATAGACTCTCCTAGAACACTCAACTGAACACAACCCCATAAACTACAAAACCCCTAGATAAGACAAAACACATAAATCACCCATGTCACAGCCTGTCCTAACCAAAATAATAAAGAGAACACAGAATACTAAAGACCAGGGCGTAGATACCTTAATGGAAAGTTACTCAGGTTAAAGTCAAAGTCACCCAGTAAAATACAACTTGAGTTCGAGTCTAAAAGTATTTGGTTTGAAATAAATGTAGGTATCACAAGTCAATGTAATTGCTAAAATATACTTACGTATCAAAAGTCAAAGTAAAAGTATAAATAATTTCAAATTCCTTATATTAAGCAAAGCAGACAGCACCATTTTCTTGTTTTTAAAATGTTTCTCTCCAGCTAAGCATTCAAAATGTAACAAGCACTTTGGGTGTCAGGTAAAAAAATATTTTTATTTTACTAGGCAACTCAGTTAAGAACAATTTCTTATTTTCAATGACAGCCTAGGAACAGTGGGCTAACTGCCTGTTCAGGGGCAGAACAACAGATTTGTACCTTGTCAGCTCAGGGATTTGAACTTGCAACCTTTCGGTTACTAGTCCAATGCTTTAACCACTAGGCTACCCTGCCACCTCTACACTCTAACCACTAGGCTACCCTGCCACCTCTACACTCTAACCACTAGGCTACCCTGCCACCTCTACACTCTAACCACTAGGCTACCCTGCCACCTCCACACTCTAACCACTAGGCTACCCTGCCACCTCTACACTCTAACCACTAGGCTACCCTGCCACCTCTACACTCTAACCACTAGGCTACCCTGCCACCTCCACACTCTAACCAATAGGCTACCCTGCCACCTCTACACTCTAACCACTACCCTGCCATCTCTACACACTAACCACTAGGCTACCCTGCCACCTCTACACTCTAACCACTAGGCTACCCTGCCACCTCTACACTCTAACCACTAGGCTACCCTGCCACCTCTACACTCTAACCACTAGGCTACCCTGCCACCTCCACACTCTAACCACTAGGCTACCCTGCCACCTCTACACTCTAACCACTAGGCTACCCTGCCACCTCTACACTCTAACCACTAGGCTACCCTGCCACCTCTACACTCTAACCACTAGGCTACCCTGCCACCTCTACACTCTAACCACTAGGCTACCCTGCCACCTCTACACTCTAACCACTAGGCTACCCTGCCACCTCTACACTCTAACCACTAGGCTACCCTGCCGCCTCTACACTCTAACCACTAGGCTACCCTGCCACCTCTACACTCTAACCACTAGGCTACCCTGCCACCCCCAATGTATGGAATAAATATAGTATATTATTTTCTTCGTGAATGTAGGGAAGTAAAAGTAAAAGAAGTAGTTGTCAAAAATAAAACTAGTAAAGTAAAGTACAGATACCCCCAAAAAACAACTTAAGTAGTACTTTATAAGTTTTTACTTAAATACTTTACACCACTGTTGGTTAGCTAGCTAGCACATTGTTTTGCCATATTAGCATTGATATTAAATTGATTAAAACAACTAAAAGCAAGACATGGTATCAAGACCAAGAAGAAACCAGCTGAATGGAGTCACAATTCCCCACATGGCAGTTTGTCATACACACACACACACACACACACACACACACACACACACACACACACACACACACACACACACACACACACACACACACACAATCTGACTCCCACATCTCTTCGTCAGAGTGCCCTCATTCCAGTATCAGCAGATTACAAAGACATGACTGTTAACAGCCCTGCGTGACCCCCCTCCTCAACAGATCCCAACTCTGCCTTGCTGAGTATTTAGTCCAGCACTCTGGCCTTGTCCCCTGTGTTGGGTTGTCTTTAATTAACATCGTTCAAGCTGACGAGGCAGAGCCTGTTAAACGAAGAAGAGAGGTTGGAACTAGAAACACCATCATAGTCAGCTCCTCTTCCCCCTCAGGAGGTTAACCTAGATTGTTCGGGGTCCCCATATCCTCAAAAACTCCTACATCTGCACATCTGAGAGCATCTCGACTGGCTCCATCACCACTTGGTATGGCCACTGCACCGCCCTGAATCGCATGGCGCTACAGAGGGTAGTGTGGACAGCCCAGTCCATCACTGGGGCCGAGCTCCCTGCCACCCGGACCTCTATATCAGAGGGTAGTGAGGACAGCCCAGTCCATCACTGGGGCCGAGCTCCCTGCCACCCCGGACCTCTATATCAGAGGGTAGTGTGGACAGCCCAGTCCATCACTGGGGCCGAGCTCCCTGCCACCCCAGACCTCTATATCAGAGGGTAGTGAGGACAGCCCAGTCCATCACTGGGGCCGAGCTCCCTGCCACCCCAGACCTCTATATCAGAGGGTAGTGTGGACAGCCCAGTCCATCACTGGGGCCGAGCTCCCTGCCACCCCGGACCTCTATATCAGAGGGTAGTGAGGACAGCCCAGTCCATCACTGGGGCCGAGCTCCCTGCCACCCCGGACCTCTATATCAGAGGGTAGTGCGGACAGCCCAGTCCATCACTGGGGCCGAGCTCCCTGCCACCCCGGACCTCTATATCAGAGGGTAGTGCGGACAGCCCAGTCCATCACTGGGGCCGAGCTCCCTGCCACCCCGGACCTCTATATCAGAGGGTAGCGAGGACAGCCCAGTCCATCACTGGGGCCGAGCTCCCTGCCACCCGGACCTCTATATCAGAGGGTAGTGAGGACAGCCCAGTCCATCACTGGGGCCGAGCTCCCTGCCACCCCGGACCTCTATATCAGAGGGTAGTGAGGACAGCCCAGTCCATCACTGGGGCCGAGCTCCCTGCCACCCCGGACCTCTATATCAGAGGGTAGTGAGGACAGCCCAGTCCATCACTGGGGCCGAGCTCCCTGCCACCCCGGACCTCTATATCAGAGGGTAGTGGGGACAGCCCAGTCCATCACTGGGGCCGAGCTCCCTGCCACCCCGGACCACTATATCAGAAAGGAAGGACCGGAAAATTGTTACACTAAAAACCACCCGAGATATAGAAATGTTCTCTCTGCTTCCGCGTGACAAGTGCAACAGGAGCGACAAGTCTGACACCAACAGGCTCCTGAACAACTTCAATCTCCAAAGCAGAAGTTTTATTACCAGTAACTATCCACACAGCTCTTTTCATCACACAGAGTTTCTGTTAATGAAAAGTGTTGCTTCACGCCGTCATGTGACACTGAATCTACTTTATATGAGAACATTCATATTTTAACCTAATCCTTAATAACAAACTGTCTCCTATTCAGTTATTTCAAGGAAATGTGATTAACTTGTAGGTGTTCTAAGCAGAAAAGTAAATAGTTTCATGTCTTTATTCGTTTATTTTGTTATATTTTTCATAGAAAGTTTATATTTTGCTATTAGATGTTTGAATTATTCAGTTATTGCAGCTAATTATTTATTTAACACTTTATTAGTGATGTGATTAGTAGTTTAAACACACACTCATCACACACAGTCACTCTGACACTCATCACACACAGTCACACTGACACTCATCACACACAGTCACACTGACACTCATCACACACAGTCACACTGACACTCATCACACACAGTCACACTGACACTCATCACACACAGTCACGCTGACACTCATCACACACAGTCACACTGACACTCATCACACACAGTCACACGGACACTCATCACACACAGTCACACTGACACTCATCACACACAGTCACACTGACACTCATCACACTCCGTCACACTGACACTCATCACACACAGTCACACTGACACTCATCACACACAGTCACACTGACACTCATCACACACAGTCACACTGACACTCATCACACACAGTCACACTGACACTCATCACAGACAGTCACACTGACACTCATCACACACAGTCACACTGACACTCATCACAGACAGTCACACTGACACTCATCACACACAGTCACACTGACACTCATCACACACAGTCACACTGACACTCATCACACACAGTCACACTGACACTCATCACACACAGTCACACTGACACTCATCACACACAGTCACACTGACACTCATCACACACAGTCACACTGACACTCATCACACACAGTCACACTGACACTCATCACACACAGTCACACTGACACTCATCACACACAGTCACACTGACACTCATCACACACAGTCACACTGACACTCATCACACACAGTCACAGTGACACTCATCACACACAGTCACACTGACACTCATCACACACAGTCACACTGACACTCATCACACACAGTCACGCTGACACTCATCACACACAGTCACGCTGACACTCATCACACACAGTCACACTGACACTCATCACACACAGTCACACTGACACTCATCACACACAGTCACACGGACACTCATCACACACAGTCACACTGACACTCATCACACACAGTCACACTGACACTCAGTCACACTGACACTCAGTCACACTGACACTCATCACACACAGTCACACTGACACTCATCACACACAGTCACACTGACACTCATCACACACAGTCACACGGACACTCATCACACACAGTCACGCTGACACTCATCACACACAGTCACGCTGACACTCATCACACACAGTCACACTGACACTCATCACACACAGTCACACTGACACTCATCACACACAGTCACACTGACACTCATCACACACAGTCACACTGACACTCTGTCACACTGACACTACGTCACACTGACACTACGTCACACTGTCACCTTACTCACCTTACTCCTATACATATCTACCTCCATTACTCTAGTATAGGGAATAGGGCCCTGGTCTAAAGTAGTGCACTATATAGGAAACAGGGCCCTGGTCTAAAGTTGGGCACTATATAGGAAATAGGGCTCTGGTCTAAAGTAGTGCACTATGTAGGGAATAGGGCTCTGGTCTAAAGTAGTGCACTATATAGGGAATAGGGTTCTGGTCTAAAGTAGTGCACTATGTAGGGAATAGGGCTCTGGTCTAAAGTAATGGCTATCTAGGGAATAGGGCTCTGGTCTAAAGTAGTGCACTATGTAGGGAATAGGGCTCTGGTCTAAAGTAATGGCTATATAGGGAATAGGGCTCTGGTCTAAAGTAATGGCTTTGTAGGGAATAGGGCTCTGGTCTAAAGTAGTGCACTATATAGGGAATAGGGCTCTGGTCTAAAGTAATGGCTTTGTAGGGAATAGGGCTCTGGTCTAAAGTAGTGCACTATATAGGGAATAGGGCTCTGGTCTAAAGTAGTGGCTATATAGGGAATAGGGCTCTGGTCTAAAGTAGTGCACTATGTAGGGAATAGGGCTCTGGTCTAAAGTAGTGCACTATGTAGGGAATAGGGCTCTGGTCTAAAGTAGTGCACTATGTAGGGAATAGGGCTCTGGTCTAAAGTAATGGCTTTGTAGGAATAGGGCTCTGGTCTAAAGTAATGGCTTTGTAGGGAATAGGGCTCTGGTCTAAAGTAGTGCACTATATAGGGAATAGGGCTCTGGTCTAAAGTAGTGCACTATGTAGGGAATAGGGCTCTGGTCTAAAGTAATGGCTATATAGGGAATAGGGCTCTGGTCTAAAGTAATGGCTTTGTAGGGAATAGGGCTCTGGTCTAAAGTAGTGCACTATATAGGGAATAGGGCTCTGGTCTAAAGTAATGGCTTTGTAGGGAATAGGGCTCTGGTCTAAAGTAGTGCACTATATAGGGAATAGGGCTCTGGTCTAAAGTAGTGGCTATATAGGGAATAGGGCTCTGGTCTAAAGTAGTGCACTATGTAGGGAATAGGGCTCTGGTCTAAAGTAGTGCACTATGTAGGGAATAGGGCTCTGGTCTAAAGTAGTGCACTATGTAGGGAATAGGGCTCTGGTCTAAAGTAATGGCTATATAGGGAATAGGGCTCTGGTCTAAAGTAGTGCACTATGTAGGGAATAGGGCTCTGGTCTAAAGTAGTGCACTATGTAGGGAATAGGGCTCTGGTCTAAAGTAGTGCACTATGTAGGGAATAGGGCTCTGGTCTAAAGTAGTGCACTATATAGGGAATAGGGCTCTGGTCTAAAGTAATGGCTTTGTAGGGAATAGGGCTCTGGTCTAAAGTAGTGCACTATATAGGGAATAGGGCTCTGGTCTAAAGTAATGGCTTTGTAGGGAATAGGGCTCTGGTCTAAAGTAGTGCACTATATAGGGAATAGGGCTCTGGTCTAAAGTAGTGGCTATATAGGGAATAGGGCTCTGGTCTAAAGTAGTGCACTATGTAGGGAATAGGGCTCTGGTCTAAAGTAGTGCACTATGTAGGG
>NW_026287703.1:0-7500 GCF_023373465.1 Oncorhynchus keta | reverse complement strand
CTGTTTTCTTAAAGACACAGCTATAGCAGATGAAGTACTAGAGAGAAAACAAAGCCATTGGGTGGAATAACAAAAGAAAGGATGAAATCTAATAGGAGGTGTTGGTGTGTAATTAAAATAGACTTGTCTTGGCTGGAGGGTGCGTGATGAAGGGAGGAAGGAGCGGGGGGGGTGTGTGTGTGTCCGTGCATGCATATGTGTTCTTAGGAAAGTGTGGACACGCGTAAGCATGTGTATCCGAGTGTGAAGGACATCACGTTGCGTTTGCTTAGTGAGTACCACTTCCTCCTGATTCGGCTCACACCGAGGTTTGAACCCAGGACCTCTGCCTTGCTAGGACACGTGACCACCCTCCTGATTCAGCTCACACCGAGGTTTGAACCCAGGACCTCTGCCTTGCTAGGACACGTGACCACCCTCCTGATTCAGCTCACACCGAGGTTTGAACCCAGGACCTCTGCCTTGCTAGGACACGTGACCCTCCTGAAGTGTGTTACCAGAATGAACCACCGAACAGTTAACAATTTTGCGGCTTGAGGCTGAGGATTTACAGGCCTTCACACAGCTTTCACATGTGCCCCACTTACGTGTGTGTTTGTGTCTGTATATGCGTGTGTGTGCTTGCATGCATGTGTGTGGGTGTGGTGTGTGTGTGTGTTTGTGCGTGTGTGTGGAATGTGCGCGCGTGCGTGTGTGTGTCTGCGTGTGTGTGTGTGTGTGTGTGTGTGGTGTGTGTGTCTTCATACGCACGTGTGTGTGCATGTGTGCGTTCGTGTGTGTGTGTGTGTCTGCATACGCGTGTGTGTGTGTGTGTGTTGTTAAGACATCCAATGCTCCACCATTTCTCAGAGAACAGAGGCCCCTCGGCCATAGCTTAATCTGGACATGTCTTATCCAATGGGGTGTTAGAACTGACACTCGTAACCTTTGACCTACATCGTTACTGGGGTCACAGGGTGAAATTCTTTCTATTTCAGGATATGAGGTCATATACAGTATGATGTGTTTACATGCTTTCAGGGACGACAAGGGGGAGAGAGAGAGTGTGTGTGCGAGCGAGCGAGCGTGTGTGTTTGTGTGTCTGGTTCTGGCCCTAGGGCCACTTTCAGCCATCTCGTTTAATAAACTTTAGCCAAGTTCACCACCACACAATATCAGACCTGAGACGAGGCTGAGGAAGAGAAAAAAGGAGGACGGGGGGGACAGACAGGGACGATGGGAGGGGAGTGTGTGTGTGTGTGTGTGTGTGTGTGTGTGTGTGTGTGTGTGTGTGTGTGTGTGTGTGTGTGTGTGTGTGTGTGTGTGTGTGTGTGTGTGTGTGTGTGTGTGTGTGTGTGTGTGTGAGAGAGAGAGAATTTGAATGTTGATGTTAATGGCTTTTATAGTGAAGAGGTCCAGACTAACTCTATGTACTGAGTCTATAGGATGGGAGAGACGACAAGGTGAAGCTGGCTCCTCTGTTTTGTCTACCTTATCTTCTCCTTGAAGAGGTCCAGATTAACTCTATGTACTGAGTCTATAAGATGGGAGAGACTACACAGTGAAGCTGGCTCCTCTGTTTTGTCTACCTTATCTTCTCCTTGAAGAGGTCCAGATTACCTCTATGTACTGAGTCTATAAAATGGGAGACTACACAGTGAAGCTGGCTCCTCTGTTTTGTCTACCTTATCTTCTCCTTGAAGAGGTCCAGATTACCTCTATGTACTGAGTCTATAAGATGGGAGAGACTACACAGTGAAGCTGGCTCCTCTGTTTTGTCTACCTTATCTTCTCCTTGAAGAGGTCCAGATTACCTCTATGTACTGAGTCTATAAGATGGGAGAGACTACACAGTGAGCTGGTGAAGAGGTCCAGACTAACTCTATGTACTGAGTCTATAGGATGGGAGAGACTACACAGTGAAGCTGGCTCCTCTGTTTTGTCTACCTTATCTTCTCCTTGAAGAGGTCCAGATTACCTCTATGTACTGAGTCTATAAGATGGGAGAGACTACACAGTGAGCTGGTGAAGAGGTCCAGACTAACTCTATGTACTGAGGCTATAAGATGGAAGTGACTACACGGTGAAGCTGGCTCCTCTATTTTGTCTACCTTGTTTGTCTGTCAGTGTTTCTGAGGCTTTCATTTTGAAGAGCTCCAGCAGAGGGGATAAGTGTGAATGGTGACTATATGGTAAAGTGAAGGTGTCTTGGTTGGCGAAGGCTGTTGGGTATCTCCAGGAGAATATCCTATCAACTTCCCACCAAAGCAGAACATGGTTGCCATGTTTCAGAATACAAGATAATACTCTTCTGTTTACGTTTCATGAACACAGGAATTGTCCTGCAACGTTCCCATGAAATGTGTCTAATACATTAATATCTTATATTCTGAGAACATGGCAACCGTGTTTTGTTTGTGTTTTGTGGGACATTGATGGAATATTGTCCCAACCCTCATATAACTGGACACAGGAATGTTCTTACAACATTCAAATTAAATGTGTCTAGAACATTACTATTGGATATTCTGAGACCTTTGCAAGCACGTTCTGGCTAAATTCTGTTTGACATTTAGTTCTGTTCGGCATTTAGTTCTGTTCGGCATTTAGTTCTTTTTGACATTTAGTTATGTTCAACATTTAGTTCTGTTTGGCGTTTAGTTCTGTTTGACATTTAGTTCGGTTTGGCATTTAGTTCTGTTCAACGTTTAGTTCTGTTCGGCGTTTAGTTCTGTTTGACGTTTAGTTCTGTTTGGCATTTAGTTCTGTTTGACGTTTAGTTCTGTTTGGCATTTAGTTCTGTTCAACATTTAGTTCTGTTTGGCATTTAGTTATGTTTGGCATTTAGTTCTGTTTGGCATTTAGTTATGTTTGACATGTAGTTATGTTTGGCATTTAGTTCTGTTCGGCATTTAGTTCTGTTTGGCATTTAGTTCTGTTCAACGTTTAGTTCTGTTTGACATTTAGTTCTGTTCAACATTTAGTTCTGTTTGACGTTTAGTTCTGTTTGGCATTTAGTTCTGTTTGACGTTTAGTTCTGTTTGGCATTTAGTTCTGTTCAACGTTTAGTTCTGTTTGACATTTAGTTCTGTTCAACGTTTAGTTATGTTTGGCATTTAGTTCTGTTTGACGTTTAGTTCTGTTTGACATTTAGTTCTGTTTGACATTTAGTTCTGTTCAACATTTAGTTCTGTTTGACATTTAGTTCTGTTTGACATTTAGTTCTGTTTGGCATTTAGTTATGTTTGAGATTTAGTTCTGTTTGGCATTTAGTTCTGTTTGACGTTTAGTTCTGTTTGACGTTTAGTTCTGTTTGGCATTTAGTTCTGTTTGACATTTAGTTCTGTTTGACGTTTAGTTCTGTTTGACGTTTAGTTCTGTTTGACGTTTAGTTCTGTTTGACATTTAGTTCTGTTTGACCTTTAGTTCTGTTCAACGTTTAGTTCTGTTTGACGTTTAGTTCTGTTTGGCATTTAGTTCTGTTTGGCATATAGTTCTGTTTGGCATTTAGTTCTGTTTGGCATTTAGTTCTGTTCAACGTTTAGTTCTGTTTGACGTTTAGTTCTGTTTGGCATTTAGTTCTGTTTGACATTTAGTTCTGTTTGACGTTTAGTTCTGTTTGACATTGTTGAAGGATGCTTTTAGAGATTTTTTGGATCATCATGTCATCACCTTAAAGAATAACTTCATAAGAGTCTCACAGGAATGTTTTTGTTTGTTGTTACAGGTGTCAGTAGTAATGTCTCCATCATCAGTAAAGCCTGTTTGGGATAGGGGGCAGCACTTTCACTTTTGGATTAAATACGTGCCCATAGTAAACTGCCTCCTACTCAGTCCCAGATACTAATATATGCATATTATTAGTAGCATTGGATAGAAAACACTCTGAAGGTTCTAAAACTGTTTGAATGTCTGTGAGTATAACATAACTAATATGGCAGGCGAAAACCTGAGAAAAATCCAACCAGGAAGTGGGAAATCTGAGGTTTGTAGTTTTTCAAAGCTTGGCATACCGAATACACAGTGTCTATGGGGTCAAGGCACGTGACGCGCGGTCCCGACAGAGTTAGCTCTCGTTCCAGTGCTTTTCTACAGAGATAGGAATTCTCCAGTTGGAACATTAATGAAGTTTTATGTTAAAAACATCCTAAAGATTCAATACTTCGTTTGACATGTTTCTACGACCTGTAACGGACCTGTAACGGAACTTATTGGGACAGCCCAGTAATCCATGAAGATGTGTTTGTCTGTCAGTATTTCTGAGGCTTTTATTTTGAAGAGCTCCAGCAGAGGGGATAAGTGTGAATGGTGACTATATGGTAAAGTGTTTGAAAAAGCTTTGAAAAACTACAAACCTCAGATTTCCCACTTCCTGGTTTGATTTTTCTCAGGTTTTCGCCTGCCATATGAGTTCTGTTATACTCACAGACATCATTCAACACGCTAGCAACAAGTGGCTATTTGACCATAAATTCTGTACTTTTTGGAACTTTATGGAACAAATCAGTAATTTATTGTCGAACTGGGATTCCTGGGAGTGCATTCTAATGAAGATCATCAAAGGTAAGTGAATATTTCTAATGTTATTTCTAACTTCTGTTGACTCCAACACGGATATTTCTTTGGCTGGATTGGGTTTTGAGCTCTGAAATCAGATTGTGCTTTTTCCGTAAAGTTCTGTTGAAATCTGACACAGCGGTTGCATTAAGGAGAAGTCTATATTTAATTCTGTGAATAACACTTGTATCTTTATCAATGTTTATTATGAGTATTTCTGGGATTTGATGTGGCTATCTGCAAATCACCGGATGTTTTAGAATCAAAACATTACTGCAAAATTCAATTCAACATGGCTATTCAACATGGCTATTTAACAACATTCAACATCTCTGTTGAACATCATTCAACATGGCTATTTAACATCTCTATTCAACATGGATATATAACATGGCTATTCAGGCTCAACATCTCTATTCAACATGGATATATAACATGGCTATTCAACATGTCTAAACATGGCTAATTTAACATGGCTATTCAACATCTCTATTCAACATGGATATATATCAACATGGCTATTATGGCTATTTAATATGGCCATTCAACATGGCTATTCATTTTTAACATGGGATTCAACATGGATGGCTATTCAACATCTCTATTCAACATGGATATACAACATGGCTATTTAACATGGCTATTTAACATGGCTATTCAACATGGCTATTCAACATGGCTATTCAACATGGTTATTCAACATGGTTATTCAACATGGCTATTCAACATGGCTATTCAACATCTCTATTCAACATGGCTATTCAACATGGCTATTCAACATGGCTATTCAACATGGCTATTCAACATCTCTATTCAACATGGCTATTATTCAACATGGCTATTCAAAGCATGGCTATTCAACATGGCTTCAACATTATTCAACATGGCTATTTAACAATTCAACATCTCTATTTAACATGGCTATTCAACATGGCTATTTAACATGGCTATTTAACATGGCTATTCAACATGGCCATTCAACATCTCTATTTGGCTATTCAACAGGGCTATGGCTATTCAACATGGCTATTCAAACATGGCTATTCAACATGGCTATTCAACATGGCTATTTAACATTCTATTTAACATGGCTATTCAACATGGCTTATTTTTAACATGGCTATTCAACATGGCCATTCAACATCTCTATTTAACATGGTTATTCAACATGGCTATTCAACATGGCTATTTAACATGGCTATTCAACATGGCTAAACATGGCTATTCAACATGGCTATTCATTCAACATGGCTATTCAACATGGCCATTCAACATCTCTATTTAACATGGCTATTCAACATGGCTATTCAACATGGCTATTCAACATGGCTATTTAACATGGCTATTCAACATGGCTATTCAACATGGTTATTTAACATGGCTATTCAACATCTCTATTTAACATGGTTATTCAACATGGCTATTCAACATGGCTATTTAACATGGCTATTCAACATGGCTATTCAACATGGCTATTCAACATGGCTATTCAACATCTCTATTTAACATAGCTATTCAACATGGCTATTTATCATGGCTATTTAATTCAACATGGCTATTTAACTCCATTTAACATGGCTATTCAACATGGCCATTCAACATCTCTATTTAACATGGCTATTCAACATGGTTATTCAACATGGCTATTCAACATTATTTAACATGGCTATTCAACATGGCTATTCAACATGGCTATTTAACATGGCTATTCAACATGGCTAACATTCTATAACATGGCTATTCAACATGGCTATTTAACATGGCTATTCAACATCTCTATTTAACATGGCTATTCAACATGGCTATTCAACATGGCTATTAACATTTAACATGGCTATTCAAACATGGCTATTCAACATGGCTATTCAACATGGCTATTTAACAACATGGCTATTCAACATGGCCATTCAACATCTCTATTTAACATGGCTATTCAACATGGCTATTTATCATTTAACATGGCTATACTAAGACATTATTCAACATCTCTATTTAACATGGGATGGCTATTCAACATGGCTATTTAACATCTCTATTTAACATGGAAACATGTCTATTAACATATTCAACATAGTTCAACATGGCTATTCAACTGGGAACTATTCAACATGGATTTAACATGGCTATTCAACATGGTTATTCAACATGGCTATTCTGCTGGCTATGACTATTTGGCTATTTAACATGGCTATACTAAGACATTAGGGATGTGTGGAACACTAATAGTTCACTATAAGTCTGGAGGAAGAGGATTCTGCTGGATGACTATTTATCATGGCTATTCAACATGGCTATTTATCATGGCTATACTAAGACATTCGGGATGTGTGGAACACTAATAGTTCACTATAAGTCTGGAGGAAGAGGATTCTGCTGGATGATTCTAATACTGTCTCCCATAGCCTTGGAGGCCTTGATATATCCTATGGTATTTCACTTAGTATCACTGATGTCCAATAGTTTCAGACAAACGTTGACATGTGGGTCAACTCTGTGTGTCTGTGTGTGTGAGTGTGTGTTGTCAGAAAGATATGTTAATCACCAAGAAATGATGCTGCTTCATTTAGTCACAACATGTTATTTAGGTGGATTTAATAAACTACAATTAGAACATGAGTGTTTGTGTGTTTCTATGTGTGTGTGTGTTTCTATGTGTGTGTGTGTGTGTGTGTGTGTGTGTGTGTGTGTGTGTGTGTGTGTGTGTGCGTGCGTGCGTGCGTGCGTGCGTGCGTGCGTGTAGACGTAAACGCAGGTTCAGGCCCTGGAGCCACATTCAGCCGTCTCACTTAATACACTTTAGCCAAGCTCACCACAACATATCAGACCTGAGATGAGACTGGGGAGGAGAGGGAGGGGGTAGGGGGTGACAGGGATAGAGAGGGGAGGGGGTAGGGGGTGACAGGGATAGAGAGAGGGGGTAGGGGTGACAGGGATAGTAGGGGTGACAGGGATAGAGAGGGAGGG
>NW_026287702.1:0-5253 GCF_023373465.1 Oncorhynchus keta | reverse complement strand
AGGTCTTACTCATCGTTGTTTTCCTCCCTAGGTCTTACTCATCCTTGTTTTCCTCCCTAGGTCTTACTCATCGTTGTTTTCCTCCCTAGGTCTTACTCATCCTTGTTTTCATTTACATTACATTTAAGTCATTTAGCAGATGCTCTTATCCAGAGCGACTTACAAATTGGTGCATACACCTTATGACAACCAGTGGAACAGCCACTTGCATCTAAATCTTGTTGGGGGTGAGAAGGGGGGTGAGAAGGATTACTTACCCTTACTTACCCTATCCTAGGTATTCCTTGAAGAGGTGGGGTTTCAGGTGTCTCCGGAAGGTGGTGATTGACTCCGCTGTCCTGGCGTCGTGAGGGAGTTTGTTCCACCATTGGGGGGCCAGAGCAGCGAACAGTTTTGACTGGGCTGAGCGGAACTGTACTTCCTCAGTGGTAGGGAGGCGAGCAGGCCAGAGGTGGATGAACGCAGTGTCCTTGTTTGGGTGTAGGGCCTGATCAGAGCCTGGAGGTACTGAGGTGCCGTTCCCCTCACAGCTCCGTAGGCGAGCACCATGGTCTTGTAGCGGATGCGAGCTTCAACTGGAAGCCAGTGGAGAGAGCGGAGGAGCGGGGTGACGTGAGAGAACTTGGGAAGGTTGAACACCAGACGGGCTGCGGCGTTCTGGATGAGTTGTAGGGGTTTAATGGCACAGGCAGGGAGCCCAGCCAACAGCGAGTTGCAGTAATCAAGACGGGAGATGACAAGTGCCTGGATTAGGACCTGCGCCGCTTCCTGTGTGAGGCAGGGTCAGTACTCTGCGGATGTTGTAGAGCATGAACCTACAGGAACGGGACACCGCCTTGATGTTAGTTGAGAACGTCAGGGTGTTGTCCAGGATCACGCCAAGGTTCTTAGCGCTCTGGGAGGAGGACACAATGGAGTTGTCAACCGTGATGGCGAGATCATGGAACGGGCAGTCCTTCCCCGGGAGGAAGAGGAGCTCCGTCTTGCTGAGGTTCAGCTTGAGGTGGTGATCCGTCATCCACACTGATATGTCTGCCAGACATGCAGAGATGCGATTCGCCACCTGGTCATCAGAAGGGGGAAAGGAGAAGATTAATTGTGTGTCGTCTGCATAGCAATGATAGGAGAGACCATGTGAGGTTATGACAGAGCCAAGTGACTTGGTGTATAGCGAGAATAAGAGGGCCTAGAACAGAGCCCTGGGGACACCAGTGGTGAGAGCGCGTGGTGAGGAGACAGATTCTCGCCACGCCACCTGGTAGGAGCGACCTGTCAGGTAGGACGCAACTAAGCGTGGGCCGCGCGAGATGCCCAACTCGGAGAGGGTGGAGAGGAGGATCTGATGGTTCACAGTATCGAAGGCAGCCGATAGGTCTAGAAGGATGAGAGCAGAGGAGAGAGAGTTAGCTTTAGCAGTGCGGAGCGCCTCCGTGATACAGAGAAGAGCAGTCTCAGTTGAATGACTAGTCTTGAAACCTGACTGATTTGGATCAAGAAGGTCATTCTGAGAGAGATAGCGGTAGAGCTGGCCAAGGACGGCACGCTCAAGAGTTTTGGAGAGAAAAGAGAGAAGGGATACTGGTCTGTAGTTGTTGACATCGGAGGGATCGAGTGTAGGTTTTTTCAGAAGGGGTGCAACTCTCGCTCTCTTGAAGACGGGAGGGACGTAGCCAGCGGTCAGGGATGAGTTGATGAGCGAGGTGAGGTAAGGGAGAAGGTCTCCGAAATGGTCTGGAGAAGAGAGGAGGGGATAGGGTCAAGCGGGCAGGTTGTTGGGCGGCCGGCCGTCACAAGACGCGAGATTTCATCTGGAGAGAGAGGGGAGAAAGAGGTCAGAGCATAGGGTAGGGCAGTGTGGGCAGAACCAGCAGTGTCGTTTGACTTAGCAAACGAGGATCGGATGTCATCGACCTTCTTTTCAAAATGGTTGACGAAGTCATCTGCAGAGAGGGAGGAGGGAGGGGGGAGGATTCAGGAGGGAGGAG
Organism: Oncorhynchus keta; assembly: GCF_023373465.1. Taxonomy (NCBI): domain Eukaryota; kingdom Metazoa; phylum Chordata; class Actinopteri; order Salmoniformes; family Salmonidae; genus Oncorhynchus; species Oncorhynchus keta. The sequence goes on along the minus strand of NW_026287702.1, from coordinate 3,268 downwards.
AAGGTGGCAAAGAGCTTCCTAGGGTTAGAGGCAGATGCTTGGAATTTAGAGTGGTAGAAAGTGGCTTTAGCAGCAGAGACAGAGGAGGAAAATGTAGAGAGGAGGGAGTGAAAGGATGCCAGGTCCGCAGGGAGCGAGTTTTCCTCCATTTCCGCTCGGCTGCCCGGAGCCCTGTTCTGTGAGCTCGCAATGAGTCGTCGAGCCACGGAGCGGGAGGGGAGGATCGAGCCGGCCTGGAGGATAGGGGACATAGGGAGTCAAGGATGCAGTAAGGGAGGAGAGGAGGGTTGAGGAGGCAGAATCAGGAGATAGGTTGGAGAAAGTTTGAGCAGAGGGAAGAGAAGATAGGATGGAAGAGGAGAGAGTAGCGGGGAGAGAGAGCGAAGGTTGGGACGGCGCGATACCATCCGAGTAGGGGCAGTGTGGGAAGTGTTGGATGAGAGCGAGAGGGAAAAGGATACAAGGTAGTGGTCGGAGACTTGGAGGGGAGTTGCAATGAGGTTAGTGGAAGAACAGCATCTAGTAAAGATGAGGTCAAGCGTATTGCCTGCCTTGTGAGTAGGGGGAAGGTGAGAGGGTGAGGTCAAAAGAGGAGAGGAGTGGAAAGAAGGAGGCAGAGAGGAATGAGTCAAAGGTAGACGTGGGGAGGTTAAAGTCGCCCAGAACTGTGAGAGGTGAGCCGTCCTCAGGAAAGGAGCTTATCAAGGCATCAAGCTCATTGATGAACTCTCCGAGGGAACCTGGAGGGGCGATAAATGATAAGGATGTTAAGCTTGAAAGGGCTGGTAACTGTGACAGCATGGAATTCAAAGGAGGCAATAGACAGATGGGTAAGGGGAGAAAGAGAGAAAGACCACTTGGGAGAGATGAGGATCCCGGTGCCACCACCCCGCTGACCAGAAGCTCTCGGGGTGTGCGAGAACACGTGGGCGGACGAGGAGAGAGCAGTAGGAGTAGCAGTGTTATCTGTGGTGATCCATGTTTCCGTCAGTGCCAAGAAGTCAAGGGACTGGAGGGAGGCATAGGCTGAGATGAACTCTGCCTTGTTGGCCGCAGATTGGCAGTTCCAGAGGCTACCAGAGACCTGGAACTCCACGTGGGTCGTACGCGCTGGGACCACCAGGTTAGGGTGGTCGCGGCCACGCGGTGTGGAGCGTTTGTATGGTCTGTGCAGAGAGGAGAGAACAGGGATAGACAGACACATAGTTGACAGGCTACAGAAAAGGCTACGCTAATGCAAGGAAATTGGAATGACAAGCGGACTACACGTCTCGAATGTTCAGAAAGTTAAGCTTACGTAGCAAGAATCTATTGACTAAAATGATTAAAATGATACAGTACTGCTAAAGTAGGCTAGCTGGCAGTAGCTGCGTTGTTGACACTACACTAATCAAGTCGTTCCGTTGAGTGTAATAATTTCTACAGTGCTGCTGTTCGGGGCTAGCTGGCTAGCTAGCAGTGTTGTTTACGTTACGTTGAGTTAAAAGAACGACAATAGCTGGCTAGCTAACCTAGGAAATCGGTCTAGACTACACAATTATCTTTGAAACAAAGACGGCTATGTAGCTAGCTATGTAGCTAGCTACGATCAAACAAATCAAACCGTTGTACTGTAATGAAATGAAAAATGTGATACTCCCTGACCGGTGATTGAATTCGAATCAGTAAACGTGTGGTGACGTTGGCTAGCTGTTAGCTGTTAGCTGTTGGCTAGCTAGCAGAGTCTCCTACGTTAAGGACGACAAATAGCTGGCTAGCGAACCTCAGTGAATTAAGATAATCACTCCAAGGCTACACACACTAAACTACACAATTATCTTGGAAACAAAGACAGCTATGTAGCTAGCTAACACTGAACTAATCAAGTCGTACAGTTGAGTGAATAGCACTACAGTGATGCTAATCTGTGTGCGTTAGCTAGCGTTGCTAGCTCCTGGGCGAATAGCAGTGAAGGCTACGTTAGGGCGACGAAATACGAAATACGATAATTAATGCAATTATCTCTGATACAAGGACGGCTATGTAGCTAGCTAAGAAGAATGGCTAAGATTATGTTTTCCTCCCTAGGTCTTACTCATCCTTGTTTTCCTCCCTAGGTCTTACTCATCGTTGTTTTCCTCCCTAGGTCTTACTCATCGTTGTTTTCCTCCCTAGGTCTTACTCATCGTTGTTTTCCTCCCTAGGTCTTACTCATCCTTGTTTTCCTCCCTAGGTCTTACTCATCGTTGTTTTCCTCCCCCTAGGTCTTACTCATCGTTGTTTTCCTCCCTAGGTCTTACTCATCGTTGTTTTCCTCCCTAGGTCTTACTCATCATTGTTTTCCTCCCTAGGTCTTACTCATCGTTGTTTTCCTCCCTAGGTCTTACTCATCCTTGTTTTCCTCCCTAGGTCTTACTCATCCTTGTTTTCCTCCCTAGGTCTTACTCATCCTTGTTTTCCTCCCTAGGTCTTACTCATCCTTGTTTTCCTCCCTAGGTCTTACTCATCGTTGTTTTCCTCCCTAGGTCTTACTCATCGTTGTTTTCCTCCCTAGGTCTTACTCATCGTTGTTTTCCTCCCTAGGTCTTACTCATCCTTGTTTTCCTCCCTAGGTCTTACTCATCCTTGTTTTCCTCCCTAGGTCTTACTCATCGTTGTTTTCCTCCCTAGGTCTTACTCATCGTTGTTTTCCTCCCTAGGTCTTACTCATCCTTGTTTTCCTCCCTAGGTCTTACTCATCCTTGTTTTCCTCCCTAGGTCTTACTCATCCTTGTTTTCCTCCCTAGGTCTTACTCATCCTTGTTTTCCTCTCTAGGTCTTACTCATCGTTGTTTTCCTCCCTAGGTCTTACTCATCGTTGTTTTCCTCCCTAGGTCTTACTCATCGTTGTTTTCCTCCCTAGGTCTTACTCATCGTTGTTTGGCTTGCTGGCTCTGTGGTGCCATATTGACCTATCCTAGATCACAGATAATGACATCAACTGATACAGAGCTGAAAACTAGCAGAAAATAACAGTCATCTATTACAGAACACGTACAGTACCGTAGTAGTAACCTAGTTCACTTCAGCTCTCTAGATAGCCCCATCGTAACATAAGGCTATGGTTCTCCACTGTTTGTATCACTGGTAAGCTAGCGGAGACCTCTGTGTCATTATCATTAGAATGGCGGCTGAAAGCCTGTCATGCCTGAAACCTGCGCTGTGGGGTGTGTGTGTGTGTGGTGGTCTATTAGGAAAGAGAATGTGATGGATCATACTGTGTTACATATTTTGCCAGTGTGCTAATGCA
>NW_026287701.1:0-16785 GCF_023373465.1 Oncorhynchus keta | reverse complement strand
ATGAACGCAGTGCCCTTGTTTGGGTGTAGGGCCTGATCAGAGCCTGGAGGTACTGAGGTGCCGTTCCCCTCACAGCTCCGTAGGCAAGCACCATGGTCTTGTAGCAGATGCGAGCTTCAACTGGAAGCCAGTGGAGAGAGGCGGAGGAGCGGGGTGACGTGAGAGAACAGGAAGGTTGAACACCAGACGGGCTGCGGCGTTCTGGATGAGTTGTAGGGGTTTAATGGCACAGGCAGGGAGCCCAGCCAACAGCGGTGCAGTAGTCAGGCGGGAGATGACAAGTGCCTGGATTAGGACGTGCGCCGCTTCCTGTGTGAGCAGGGTCGTACTCTGCGGATGTTGTAGAGCATGAACCTACAGGAACGGGCCACCGCCTTGATGTTAGCCCGAGAAGCGACAGGGTGTTGTCAGGATCACGCCAAGGTTCTTAGCGCTCTGGGAGGAGGACACAATGGAGTTGTCAGCCGTGATGGCGAGATCATGGAGCAGGGCAGTCCTTCCCCGGGAGGAAGAGCAGCTCCGTCTTGCCGAGGTTCAGCTTGAGGTGGTGATCCGTCATCCACACTGATATGTCTGCCAGACATGCAGAGATGCGATTCGCCACCTGGTCATCAGAAAGGGAAAGGAAGATTAATTGTGTGGCGTCTGCATAGCAATGATAGGAGAGACCATGTGAGGTTATGACAGAGCCAAGTGACTTGGTGTATAGAGAATAGGAGAGGGCCTAGAACAGAGCCCTGGGGGACACCAGTGGTGAGAGCGCGTGGTGAGGAGACAGATTCTCGCCACGCCACCTGGTAGGAGCGACCTGTCAGGTAGGACGCAATCCAAGCGTGGGCCGAGGCCGGAGATGCCCAACTCGGAGAGGGTGGAGAGGAGGATCTGATGGTTCACAGTATCGAAGGCAGCCATGGAAAAGTCACCACTCATTTTTGTAAATGATTTATTTTCATTTTTATTGAACCTTTATTCAACAAGGCAAGTCAGTTTAGAACAAATTCTTATTTACAAATGACGGACTACCCCATTAGCGTTTGTCATGGCAACGGTGTAGCGGTATCCCTATCTGATTCACAATGCTGCCGGCTGAGAGAGGGGACAGAGAGACGGACAAAGAATGAGGAGAGATTAAGGAAAATCTGAGAAAAACATGAGCTATCTTCCAACACTCTTAAATGGCTTAGTTTATTTTAGAAATGTTCTTCCCAAAGGCCTAAATAAGTAATGTGAGATAAGGAATATGGTAAACTATCAATCAAAAGGGGAACATATTGGGAAAAATAAACACTGTTGCATGGTCACACTTCTCACCGGCGATATTTCCAGCCCCTCCTGTGGGTACTATCATCTCCAAGGCAGTATGGGTGCCCTTGTCTCTGCCTGCTTCAGCCCGCCTACATGAAGTAGGCATAGAAGAAGTGTGCCAGCTGCATCATTACAGGAGACCTGTTGACTGAATTGGATTAAATTGAGATTTTGGATCACTGGGCCTACACACAATACCCGATAATGTCAATGCGGAATTATGTTTTTAGACATTTTTACAAATTCATTAAAAATTAAAAGCTGAAATGTCTTGAGTCAATAAAATTCAACCCCTTTGTTATGCCAAGCCTAAATATGTTCAGGAGTAAACTAGTCACATAATAATTCATATGGATTCAATTTGTACAATAATAACGTTTAACATGATTTCTTAATGACTACCTCATCTCTGTACCTCACACATACAGATAATTGTAAGGTCCCTCAGTTGAGCAGTGCATTTCAATCACTTTACTCTAGATTCAACCACAAAGACCAGGGAGGTTTTCCAATGCCTTGCAAAGAAAGGCAACAATTGTAAAACCAAAAGCTGACATTGAACATCCTTCTGAGCATGGTGAAGTTATTAATTACACTTTGGATGGTGTATCAATACACTCAGTCACTACAAAGATACAGGCGTCTTTTCTAACTCAGTTGCCGGGAGGAAGGGAGCAGCTCAGAGATTTCACTATTAGGCCAATGGTCCCTTTAAAACAGTTACAGTGTAACGGTCTTTGTCGTCTGAAGAAGAGGAATCATCGGACCAAAGCGCTTCGTGATAAGTGTTCATGCTTGTTTTATTAAAACTGAACACTATAACAAAAAATAAACAAGAGCATAACTGAAACAGTCCTGTAAAGGTGAAAACACTCAGCAGAAATTGACTACCCACAAAAAACCATGTGGGAAAAAGCTACCTAAGTATGGTTCCCAATCAGAGACAACGATAGACAGCTGTCCCTGATTGAGAACCATACCAGGCAAAACAATGAAATAAAAAAAAACATAGAAAAGGAACATAGAATGGCCACCCAAATCACACCCTGACCAAACCAAAATAGAGATATAAAAAGCTCTAAGGTCAGGGAGTGACATACAAGTTTAATGGCTGTGATTGGAGAAAACTGAGGATGGATCTACAACATTGTAATTACTCCACAATACTAACCTAAATGACAGAGTGATAAGAAGGAAGCATGTACAGAATACAAATATTCCAAAACATAAAATAAAATCTTCTTGGTCACATACACATATTTAGCAGATGTTATTGCGGGTGTCGCGAAATGCTTGTGTTCCTAGCTCCAACAGTGTAGTAGAATCTAACAATTAACAACAATACACACAAATCTAAAAGTAAAATAATGGAATTAAGAAATATATAAATATTAGGAGGAGCAATGTGGGAGTGACATTGACTAAAATACAGTAGAATAGAGTACAGTTTATACATATGAAATTAGTAAAGCAGTATGTAAATATTATTAAAGTGACTAATGTTCCATTAATAAAGTAACCAGTGATTCCATGTCTATGTATATGCGTCAGCAGGTTATTTAACGGTCTGATTGCCTTGAGATAGAAGCTGTTTTTCAGTCTCTCTGTCCCAGCTTTGATGCACCTGTACTGACCTCGCCTTCTGGATGGTAAACGGAGTGAACAGGCCGTGGTTTGGGTGGTTGATGTCCTTGATGATCTTTTTTGGCCTTCCTGTGACATCAAAGCAAATTGTATTTGTCACATGTGCCGAATACAACAGGTGTAGACCTTACAGTGAAATGCATACTTACAAGCCCTTAACCAACAATGCAGTTGTAAGACAAATAATTGCTGACATCGGGTGCTGTAGGTGTCCAGGAGGGCAGGCAGTGTGCCCTCTGTGATGCATTGGAAAGACCGCACCACCCTCTGGAGAGCCCTGCGGTTGCAGGGACAATCCGAATTTCCACACTGTCTGTGTGGGTGGACCATTTCAGATTGTCATTGATGTGTACGCCGAGAAACTTGAAGCTTTCCACCTTCTCCACTGCGGTCCTGTCGATGTGGATAGAGGTGGGCTCCCTCTGTTGTTTCCTAAAGTCCACGATCAGCTCCTTCATTTTGTTGAAACTGAGGGAGAGGTTATTTTCCTGGCACCACTCCGCCAGCGCCCTCACCTCCTCCATGTAGGCTGTCTTGTCATTGTTAGTAATCAGCCTACTACTGTTGTGTCATCTGAAAAATTGATAATTGAGTTGGAGGCGGGCGTTGATCACGCAGTCATGGGTGAACAGGGAGTACAGGAGGGGGCTGAGGACGTACCCTTGTGGGGACCCTGTGTTAAGGATCAGCGAATGGAAGTGTGGTTTCCTACCTTCACCACCTGGGGGCAGCCCGTCAGGAAGTCAAGACCCAGTTGCACAGGCTGGGGTTCAGACCCAGGGTCCGAGCTTAAGATGAGCTTGGAGGGTACTATGGTGTTGAAGGCTGAGCTATAGTGAATGAACAGCATCCTTACATAAGTTATTCCTCTTGTCCAGATGGGATAGGGCAGTGTGCAGTGTGATGGCAATTGCATCATCTGTGGATCTATTGGGGCGAAATTTGACAAGAAATTTGTGGAGTGGTTGAAAAACTAGTTTTAATGACTCCAACCTAAGTGTATGCAAACTTCCGACTTCAACTGTATCTCTCCACACACCATCTCACATCCTCATTTTATGCATTCTGCCAGTGTTGCCAGGGACATGAATCTGCGTGGCTGCAGAGTGGTTGAGGAGGGGAAATCTGCAGGCACCAGTGACCACAACCACTCTCAGCGTGAAAGGTAATTTTGTGTATGCAGATATATGCAAGTAACTTATTAAGAACTATATCATATGTGCTCTAGCTATCTCTACATGTGCAACTCAGGAGATCTAGCAGTTAGTTGTATGATATTTTTATTTAACACAACGCAATCACAACAATACATACCACTTGTTACAAAATGAAGAGTTGGTGAAAATAGTTATGCAGTTTGATGATTTGCCTGTTAATAATTTGAGCTGTGTCCCAATTAATCAGTAAAGTTGCCTTGTATAACAAAATGTACACAAATTGTAAATGATACAGTATTTAATAAAAGCAATGTACAAGTAGTATAATATACCAACTCCAGGATTCTATAAAACGCTCACAACATTGTATTTACATTGATATGAGTTATGTCAAACAAATATTAGAAGTGATGAAGTTATTAATAACACTTTGGATGGTGTATCAAGGATGGATCAACAACATTGTCGTTACTGCACAAAACTAACATAAATGAGAGTGAAAAGAAGGAAGCCTGTACATAATAAAAATATCAAAGTGCATCCTGTTTGGAAAGAGGCACTGAAGTAAAACTGGAAAAAAATGTGTCAAAGAAATGAACTTTATGTACTGAACACATCACTGAGTACCACTCAATATTTTCAAGCATGAGGTGGCTGCATCATGTTATGGGTATGGTGTTTTTTTTTTTTAGAATACAAATAAACGGAATAGAGTGTAGGTGTGTAAAAATGTTGAATAATAAACTACATTTATCAATCTGACTCCATTATTATGTGAATAAATGCAACATACCCTGTGCATCTCTGTAGGATCTAGCAAGATAGCGAATTATTGTATCACCGATTTAGGACGACAATGAACATGTGTCTATCTTGCACTGTTAAGCAGCTAATCCTGGCGACCAATGTTCTAGCATTCATTTGAGGCAAACAGATCACAGATGTCAAGGTGGTACCCAAGCATGTGTTATTTGTAGTGTAATTAATAACTATCAATAGACGTACTAAATTATAAGCGTATAGTCAAAGAATTACTCTGTAAAATGAGGAATGCATTTACTCAATTCAACTAATAATTTATTAGTCAGGAAATAATTGACACAATTAGTGTACACGAAATACTTGATATTTTAAACTACTCAGAGTAAATTACTATTATCGCCAATAGGCTAAGACGTAACGTGGTTACGCGTGTCTTCAGTTCAGAATAATCTCAAGAGAAAAAACTGTGTGTCTGTTACACACAGGAGCTTGGTAGCAGTTTCTCAAAGTATGAGCGTATTCACTGGCCTTTGAACTAAATTAAAGTGGGAAGCACCCCCAACCTAAATGAACATTTCTTAGCACTTTGTTAGTAAAGACAAAAATACAGGAACAACACACCCATATTCTAATCAACTCAACTTTTAATGTTATGACCAGACAACAGGAATGGGCCTGATAACAAGTCAACTCAACATACAATTTCAATCCAGCCACTTTAAAAATACACCATCAAGAAAACATACAACGCAATAAGACATAGCAAAACGCATAGCTCTTTGTGAAATCTTGAAACAATCCAAACATCACAATTTAATTCACACAGCAACATCAATTTCGTAATTTAGTCAAGTTTATCAGTCTGGGTTGGCGCCCCCGTTGGGTTGTGCCGTGGAGGAGATCTTTATGGGCTTTACTCCGCCTTGTCTCAGGATGGTAAGTTGGTGGTTGAAGATATCCCTCTAGTGGTGTGGGGGCTGTGCTTTGGCAAAGTGGGTGGGGTTATATCCTGCCCGTTTGGCCCTGTCCGGGGTATCATCGGATGAGGCCAGTGTCTCCTGACCCCTCCTGGCTCAGCCTCCAGTATTTATGCTGCAGTAGTTTATGTGTTGGGGGCTAGGGTCAGTCTGTTTTATCTGGAGTTTCTCCTGTCTTATCCGGTGTCCTGTGTGAATTTAAGTATGCTCTTTCTAATTCTCTCTTTCTTTCTCTCGGAGGACCTAAGCCCTAGGACCATGCCTAAGGACTACCTGGCATGATGACTCCTTGCTGTCCCCAGTCCACCTGGCCGTGCTGCTGCACTTCAACTGTTCTGCCTGCGGCTATGCAACCCTGACCTGTTCACCGGACGTGCTACCTGCCCCAGAACTGTTGTTTTCAACACTCTAGAGACAGCAGAAGCGGTAGAGATACTCTCAATGATCAACTATGAAAAGCCAACTGACATTTACTCCTGAGGTGCTGACCTGTTGCACCCTCGACAACTACTGTGATTATTATTATTTGACCATGCTGGTCATTTATGAACATTTGAACATCTTGGCCATGTTCTGTTATACTCTCCACCCGGCACAGCCAGAAGAGGACTAGCCACCCCTCATGGCCTGGTTCCTCTCTAGGTTTCTTTCTAGGTTTTGGCCTTTCTAGGGAGTTTTTCCTAGCCACTGTGCTTCTACACCTAGATTGCTTGCTGTTTGGAGTTTTAGGCTGGGTTTCTGTACAGCACTTTGATATATCAGCTGATGTAAGAAGGGCTATATAAATAGAATTGATCAGTCGTCATACCTCTCCTGGCGTCAGACCTCAGGACTTCCTTGGGAACGTCTCTTCCCCCGAAATTTCCACAGTGAAGGTGTGACTCTCTCCTGTGAGATTCAAACATAAAGCCATCCACCCGGACAATGTCAAATTGAATCAACACGCCAGGCTGGCGTCAGCAAGTGTCTCTATTTTTCGTCTACAAGAGCTAAGCACAGGCAAAATCCTAGAGGAAAACCTGGTTCAGTCTGCTTTCCAACAGACACTGGGATACACATTTATTGTTTTAGGACAATAACCTAAAACACAAGGGAAAATATACACGGGAGTTGCTTACAAAGACACTCTCTTAGGGAGTTATTTTATTTTGGAATTGAACAAGTCAGCAAAACAAACGCGGTGGCGATGTTGACAAACACTGAAGGTCCAGAGACGTCCTAGATCCATTCCTTAGATACTTTAGTCTCCAGAGGTCTTAAACTAGAGAAGGACTATAGCATGCTTTTGTGAAGGACCCCATCAGTTTGTTGGTCCAGTAACAACCCCCCTGTATTTGTACTTCTTGTTTACACATGGAGGGAGCTTACTAGCTCACTAACTGTTGTCCAAACCACTTGTTAGATCTCTTTACCTAAGCTTATGCTTTTTTTTGTTATCCCTAGTGTTGCTTAGACCTGTTGTTAATTTTCAATACTCAACATATTCAACATGCATTATATAGTAATATTTGTATGTCAATTCCACTGACTGTAGTTGAAAAAGCTTTACCCAGTTTTCCAATAGTTTTTTTACTGGTTCCACTTCTGTATTTCATTACTAGGTGGAGACATAGCACCCCACACCCTGCGTACCAGCCTGTAGGAAGACTGGGCTGTGAGCTGGACGTCCTGGGGCAGGCTGTGCTGACTTCAGACAATGGGCACTGCTGAATGGGCTCCAGCACATATTGGCACCAGCAGTCTAGTCTATGATGGGATTGTGTTGCTGGAGCCAAGAGATTCGCAATACCACGGGCACCCGAGGAGACTTAATCAGCATAAATTGGATTGCCTCACTGTGGTTCCCTAACACTTGTAGGTTGATGGGAGTGTTATTGTGAGTGACCTGGCCTATAGAGGGGCGGCAGCGTAGCCTAGTGGTTAGAGCGTTGGACTAGTAACCGGAAGGTTGCGAGTTCAAACCCCCGAGCTGACAAGGTACAAATCTGTCGTTCTGCCCTTGAACAGGCAGTTAACCCACTGTTCCCAGGCCGTCATTGAAAATAAGAATATGTTCTTAACTGACTTGCCTGGTTAAATAAAGGTAAAAAAAAATAAAAAATAAAAATAGAGCGCCCGACCACCGCTCTAACGAAAGAGTAAGGGAAGAGGAAAAGTTCACCGTATGGCCCACCAGGGTACTCGCCACTTCTTGATTCTGGAACCTGACGGGCTTTTCTCTCCCAGTGCTCCTCATTTTTGAGCTGCAGCTTTCTTCATTCCCTTCGGACCGCTCGAGGATGGCGTACATCATAACGAGGATGTCCGAGAGGGAGGAGCCTGGGCTACGGCGGTGTGGGAGTAGTCTGCTGTCTGGCTCAGTCTAGAGGAGTTCGTGGCAGAAGTTTGGAAGGTGTTTGATTCTCCGTTGTCCAGGAGAGAGGCTGCTCCAGCTACGTCAAGACTCCGTAGTGTGGCAGACTACGCGGTGGATTTTACCATGTTGGCGGCTGAGAATGCCTGGAACGTGGAAGCATTGTTCGACATGTTCCTTCATGGATTATCGGAGGTGATCAAAGATGAGCTCGCAGCCTGGGAGCTGCCCATGGACTTTGACTGTCTGGATCGATGGGTGGCTTCGGGGCGTAGGAGGGAGAAGGAATCTTTGCCATGTCAGTTTCATTCACCCTCGATTCCCACCTCGACTCTGAAGAATCCATGGAAACCCCCAAAGTCTACATGTCCGCGTGAACCCGACGTCACCGAGTGCTGCCGACTTGCCTCCTTTCAGGTTCTCGGGACACTGGGGTAGGAGTCCTTCCATAAAGGCATTGCAGTAACTCCTCGTGTCTTCCAATGGTGGCTCCTTGAAGGAGACAGCATTGTGGAGCTGGTCCAAGTCTGCCATTACCTCAGGATAAGACCAGATGCAGACAGCTAGAGATGTTTATTGACCCAAACAGGGGGAATGCAAAAGACAGGTCAAAGGCAGGCAGAGGTCCGTGATCCAGGGCAGAGTGTATAAGGTACTGAACAGTAGGGAGGGTCAGGGTAGGCAGAGGTTCGTAAATGGGTCACAGTCAGGCAGGTACAGAACAGCAGGCAGGCTCTGGGTCAGGGCAGGCAGAACAGTCAGAACCAGAACTTGATAAAGCAGGGAGATGGGAAAACTCGCTGGTAAAACGTGACAAGACAGACTGGCAACAGACCAACAGAGAACACAGGGTGGAAACAAGCACAAAGACAGGTGAAACAGATCAGGTGTGACAATATCTAGGAATTCCATAAAGTCACTTTCATCAGTGTGGGTGCTTTGAAATAAACAGGTAGTCCAAATCAGTGTTAAGAGTTGGATTATTTTCTGTAGGAAAAGGACCAACAAAAGTTTCCTGCAGGCAAATGACCAAATCGCCCTCTAGTGGCCTCATAGGTGGAATGTTATTCATATTTTCACAATATCATAATGAATAAAATAAAAGGTAATGCAAAAATCAGTTGTTTCTATGTCAAGCGATTGTTATATTTCGGTCTTCTCTGATGTATAAAGTGTAATATTGGGATGCACTCAAAATGTAATGCATTTCAACTCTATAACTGACATGTTAGAGGTGTCTTGTTTTAAGCCCATAACCATGTGTGAGGTGTGTACTTTTGTTTCAAAGTATATTTGTTTAAGACTATCAAGAAACACTGTGTGACCCTGACTTAGGCCACTGCAGTAAAATGTTTTGAAATAACTTTCAGAAAACAGTATGCAAGATTGATAGATTGCATTAACAATAGTTTCTCCTATACTTCCAAAGCCATATGGTTATGCCTCTAATCATGCCGCTTATAAAACATCTTAGATGCACACAAGCACCATTGTCAATTCAAATGTAAAGGAGTCTTTGTATTTAACCAAGACACTATACCATTGAGGATCTGCTGCATGGTTTGTCGTATTGGATCCTCTGCTCAGCTGAAGTGTGGGAACGTTGCCTAGTGATACAGCCTGCAGCTCCACTATAGTTAGGCAGGTAGCTCTCTGGTAGAGGCAAGGAATCAGCAGCGGCCAGCTTGGAACACAATTGAAATTGGATAAATGGCATGCGATCAACGTTAGCTGGAGGTGGAACACACAAGAGGACCTCGGGTATGTGACATGTGAAAACAGACAGTAAATAACACTCACGCCAATGAAGACAAAAAATGCAGGCAAACTGGGATAGAGCGTGGGTTTGTCGATATTGGATGTTGATCCTCATTGCTCAGCTGAGGTGTGGGAACGTTGCCTGGTGACGTCAGTAGCCTACAGTAGTTGTTTTCAGGAACAAGGGGTGTCCAAGCATAAACATGATCACTAACCACAGTATCATGGACCTCTGACGCCACACTTTCCTCACTTACATCAACTATCACAGTTATATCATTGTAACGTAGGCCTACATCTGACACACGACTTGTGTCATCATGCAGATCCAGCATCACAGTGATATTGCTCTGAGCAGCATCTGCATCCTCAACGACGTTACTTACACAGTAAGTGTGATCATGTACAGCAGACACTTTCGCATGATCAACGTTCACACTTACCTCTGTACCAACCATATTCCTTTGTCTATCAATTGGGTATTGTGACCCCTTTGAAGACAATCAGGGAAGGAGAAAATGGTTGGCACAGCAGTCAGGATGAGGCGGACCTTTCCATTGTCATCATGCTGAAAACACTTATGTTCAAAGTGATGGGCACAGAGACGAGAGTGTTGGCTTTGTTTGCAATTCATCCACCTGAAATCTGCTACCCACTGCTGCAGCCTGAGCATGTTATGAAATGGGAGCCTGTGGAAAAAGAATGTATTTAATAGTAGGCTAGGTTTTAGCCAAGTGTAAACAGCAAACGACAGTGTAAACGGTCCTTACTTGACACAAAAAGGTTTCATTCTACACCCATTTGAATAGAAGGAAATATAATAATTTGTTTGTATAGATCTTCTCAGGGGACCCTGACCCCAAGTTTGGGAAGCAAGTACCGAGACCACCTTTTCATCCTAATCTTCTAAAAATAAGTTTGCTCAAGCAATGTAGACACAATGATTCATGTAAATTACACTCTGCCTCATTTTTACCTGCTATCTTGCTCAATTGTGAGCTAGATTGCAGGATAGTAATGGTGTTTACCTAGCCATCTATAATTGTGTTTGAAAGCTACTTAATGCGAATTTGACACACTAGCTTGCTAGCCTCAATCAACGACATTCAATGTGGGTAGGCTAACCAAGATACTAGCTATAGAAAATCACTAGCTAGACAAACTGCACAGATCACTTCTAAATCGTTTTATTTTTTTAGGATAAAGTATCTCGCTAAAGTTAGTTATAGCTTTTCCGTCACTCTCCAGTCCAAACCAAACCACTGCTCTTGGGTTGAGGTCGGGTGATTGAGGAGGCCAAATCATCTGATGCACTACCATCACTCTCCTTCTTTATCAAATAGCCTGGAGGTGTGTGTTGTGTCTTCATCCTGTTGAAAAACAAATGATAGTCCCACTAAGCCCAAATGAGATGGGATGGCGTATCGCTGCAGAATGCTGTTGTAGCCATGCTGGTTAAGTGTGTCCTGAATTCAAAATAAATCACAGACAGTGTCACATGCAAAGCACCACCACACCACCTCCTCCATGCTTCACGGTGGGAACCACACATGCAGAGATCATCTGGTTAGAAGAGGATAGCATACAGACAAACAAAGAACACGAGGGAAAAAAAGGGAGAAAGGAATGTAATCTACAAAGTTAGATTTTCTGCGTCTCACAAATACAGTTGGAACCAAAAATCTCACATTTGGACTCATCAGACCAAAGGAAATATTTCCACTGCTTGTGTTTCTTGGCCCAAGCAAGTTTCATATTCTTATTGGTGTCCTTTAGTCGTGGTTTCTATGCAGTAATTTGACCATGAAGGCCTGATTCACACAGTCTCCTCTGAACAGTTGATGTTGAGATGTGTCTATTACTTGAACTAAAGCATTTATTTGGTCTGCAATCTGACCTGCAGTTAACTCTAATGGACTTATCCTCTGCAGCAATGACCGGCCACTGGCATTAAACAAAACATGTGTCCATGTATGCTGATGATTCAAGCATAAATGCATCAGCTAATGAAGTCACTGAAACCCTTAAAGAGTTGCAGTCTGTTTTGGATTAAGTTTCCAGTAATAAACTGGTCATGAACATCTCTACAACTAAGAGCATTTTATTTGGTACCAAATGATTCCTTAAGTTCTAGACCTCAGCTGAATCTGACAATGAATGGTGAAAAATATATATACACACATACACAAGAACAAGAATTGTGCAAGTTCTCCCACTTAAAAGATGAAAGAGGCCTGTAATTTTCATCATAGGTACACTTCAACTATGATAGACAAATGAGAAGGAAAAAAATCCAGAAAATCACATTGTATGATTTTTCATGAATTTATTTGCAAATTATGGTGGAAAATAAGTATTTGGTCAGCTACAAACAAGCAAGATTTCTGTCTCTCACAGACCTGTAAATTCTTCTTTAAGAGGCTCCTCTGTCCTCCACTCGTTACCTGTATTAATGGCACCTGTTTGAACTTGTTATCAGTATAAAAGACACCTTTCCACAACCTCGAACAGTCACACTCCAAACTCCACTATGGCCAAGACCAAAGAGCTGTCAAAGGACACCAGAAACAAAATTGTAGACCTGCACCGGGCTGGGAAGACTGAAATCTGCAATAGGTAAGCAGCTTGGTTTGAAGAAATCAACTGTGGGAGTAATTATTAGGAAATGGAAGACATACAAGACCACTGATAATCTCCCTCGATCTGGGGCTCCATGCAAGATCTCACCCTGTGGGGTCAAAATGATCACAAGAACAGTGAGCAAAAATCCCAGAACCACACGGGGGACCTAGTGAAGGACCTGCAGAGAGCTGGGACCAAAGTCTACCATCAGTAACACACTACGCCGCCAGGACTCAAATCCTGCAGTGCCAGACATGTCCCCCTGCTTAAGCCAGTACATGTCCAGGCCCGTCTGAAGTTTGCTAGAGAGCATTTGGATGATCCAGAAGAAGATTGGGAGAATGTCATATGGTCAGATGAAACCAAAATAAAACTTTTTGGTAAAAACTCAACTCGTCATGTTATGAGGACAGAGAATGCTGAGTTGCATCCAAAGAACACCATACCTACTGTGAAGCATGGGGTGGAAACATCATGCTTTGGGGCTGTTTTTCTGCAAAGGGACCAGGACGACTGATCCGTGTAAAGGAAAGAATGAATGGGGCCATGTATCGTGAGATTTTGAGTGAAAATCTCCTTCCATCAGCAAGGGCATTGAAGATTAAACGTGGCTGGGTCTTTCAGCATGACAATGATTCCAAACACACCGCCCAGGCAACGAAGGAGTGGCTTCGTAAGAAACATTTCAAGGTCCTGGAGTGGCCTAGCCAGTCTCAGATCTCAACCCCATAGAAAATCTTTGGAGGGAGTTGAAAGTCCGTGTTGCCCAGCAACAGTCCCAAACCATCACTGCTCTAGAGGAGATCTGCATGGAGGAATGGGCCAAAATAACATTTACATTTACATTTAAGTCATTTAGCAGACGCTCTTATCCAGAGCGACTTACAAATTGGTGCATTCACCTTATGACATCCAGTAGAACAGTCACTTTACAATAGTGCATCTAAATCTTAAAGGAGGGGTGAGAAGGATTACTATCCTATCCTAGGTATTCCTTAAAGAGGTGGGGTTTCAGGTGTCTCCGGAAGGTGGTGATTGACTCCGCTGCCTGGCGTCGTGAGGGAGTTTGTTCCACCATTGGGGGCCAGAGCAGCGAACAGTTTTGACTGGGCTGAGCGGGAACTGTACTTCCTCAGTGGTAGGGAGGCGAGCAGGCCAGAGGTGGATGAACGCAGTGCCCTTGTTTGAGTGTAGGGCCTGATCAGAGCCTGGAGGTACTGAGGTGCCGTTCCCCTCACAGCTCCGTAGGCAAGCACCATGGTCTTGTAGTCGATGCGAGCTTCAACTGGAAGCCAGTGGAGAGAGCGGAGGAGCGGGGTGACGTGAGAGAACTTGGGAAGGTTGAACACCAGACGGGCTGCAGCGTTCTGGATGAGTTGTAGGGGTTTAATGGCACAGGCAGGGAGCCCAGCCAACAGCGAGTTGCAGTAATCCAGACGGGAGATGACAAGTGCCTGGATTAGGACCTGCGCCGCTTCCTGTGTGAGGCAGGGTCGAACTCTGCGGATGTTGTAGAGCATGAACCTACAGGAACGGGCCACCGCCTTGATGTTAGTTGAGAACGACAGGGTGTTGTCCAGGATCACGCCAAGGTTCTTAGCGCTCTGGGAGGAGGACACAATGGAGTTGTCAACCGTGATGGCGAGATCATGGAACGGGCAGTCCTTCCCGGGAGGAAGAGCAGCTCCGTCTTGCCGAGGTTCAGCTTGAGGTGGTGATCCGTCATCCACACTGATATGTCTGCCAGACATGCAGAGATGCGATTCGCCACCTGGTCATCAGAAGGGGGAAAGGAGAAGATTAATTGTGTGTCGTCTGCATAGCAATGATAGGAGAGACCATGTGAGGTTATGACAGAGCCAAGTGACTTGGTGTATAGCGAGAATAGGAGAGGGCCTAGAACAGAGCCCTGGGGGACACCAGTGGTGAGAGCGCGTGGTGAGGAGACAGATTCTCGCCACGCCACCTGGTAGGAGCGACCTGTCAGGTAGGACGCAATCCAAGCGTGGGCCGCGCCGGAGATGCCCAACTCGGAGAGGGTGGAGAGGAGGATCTGATGGTTCACAGTATCGAAGGCAGCCGATAGGTCTAGAAGGATGAGAGCAGAGGAGAGAGAGTTAGCTTTAGCGGTGCGGAGCGCCTCCGTGATACAGAGAAGAGCAGTCTCAGTTGAATGACTAGTCTTGAAACCTGACTGATTTGGATCGAGAAGGTCATTCAGAGAGAGATAGCGGGAGAGCTGGCCAAGGACGGACACGTTCAAGAGTTTTGGAGAGAAAAGAAAGAAGGGATACTGGTCTGTAGTTGTTGACATCGGAGGGATCGAGTGTAGGTTTTTTCAGAAGGGGTGCAACTCTCGCTCTCTTGAAGACGGAAGGGACGTAGCCAGCGGTCAGGGATGAGTTGATGAGCGAGGTGAGGTAAGGGAGAAGGTCTCCGGAAATGGTCTGGAGAAGAGAGGAGGGGATAGGGTCAAGCGGGCAGGTTGTTGGGCGGCCGGCCGTCACAAGACGCGAGATTTCATCTGGAGAGAGGGGAGAAAGAGGTCAGAGCACAGGGTAGGGCAGTGTGAGCAGAACCAGCGGTGCCGTTTGACTTAGCAAACGAGGATCGGATGTCGTCGACCTTCTTTTCAAAGTGGTTGACGAAGTCGTCTGCAGAGAGGGAGGGAGGGGGAGGGGAGGAGGATTCAGGAGGGAGGAGAAGGTAGCAAAGAGCTTCCTAGGGTTAGAGGCAGATGCTTGGAATTTAGAGTGGTAGAAAATGGCTTTAGCAGCAGAGACAGAGGAGGAAAATGTAGAGAGGAGGGAGTGAAAGGATGCCAGGTCCGCAGGAGGCGAGTTTTCCTCCATTTCCGCTCGGCTGCCCGGAGCCCTGTTCTGTGAGCTCGCAGTGAGTCGTCGAGCCACGGGGCGGGGGAGGGAGGACCGAGCCGGCCTGGAGGATAGGGGACATAGAGAGTCAAAGGATGCAGAAAGGGAGGAGAGGAGGGTTGAGGAGGCAGAATCAGGAGATAATAGGTTGGAGAAGGTTTGAGCAGAGGGAAGAGATGATAGGATGGAAGAGGAGAGAGTAGCGGGGAGAGAGAGCGAAGGTTGGGACGGCGCGATACCATCCGAGTAGGGGCAGTGTGGGAGGTGTTAGATGAGAGCGAGAGGGAAAAGGATACAAGGTAGTGGTCGGAGACTTGGAGGAGTTGCAATGAGGTTAGTGGAAGAACAGCATCTAGTAAAGATGAGGTCGAACATATTGCCTGCCTTGTGAGTAGGGGGAAGGTGAGAGGGTGAGGTCAAAAGAGGAGAGGAGTGGAAAGAAGGAGGCAGAGAGGAATGAGTCGAAGGTAGACGTGGGGAGGTTAAAGTCGCCCAGCACTGTGAGAGGTGAGCCGTCCTCAGGAAAGGAGCTTATCAAGGTATCAAGCTCATTGATGAACTCTCCGAGGGAACCTGGAGGGCGATAAATGATAAGGATGTTAAGCTTGAAAGGGCTGGTAACTGTGACAGCATGGAATTCAAAGGAGGCGATAGACAGATGGGTAAGGGGAGAAAGAGAGAATGACCACTTGGGAGAGATGAGGATCCCGGTGCCACCACCCCGCTGACCAGAAGCTCTCGGGTGTGCGAGAACACGTGGGCGGACGAAGAGAGAGCAGTAGGAGTAGCAGTGTTGTCTGTGGTGATCCATGTTTCCGTCAGTGCCAAGAAGTCGAGGGACTGGAGGGAGGCATAGGCTGAGATGAACTCTGCCTTGTTGGCCGCAGATCGGCAGTTCCAGAGGCTACCGGAGACCTGGAACTCCACGTGGGTCGTGCGCGCTGGGACCACCAGATTAGGGTGGCCGCGCCCACGCGTGTGGAGCGTTTGTATGGTCTGTGCAGAGAGGAGAGAACAGGGATAGACAGACACATAGTTGACAGGCTACAGAAGAGGCTACGCTAATGCAAAGGAGATTGGAATGACAAGTGGACTACACGTCTCGAATGTTCAGAAAGTTAAGCTTACGTAGCAAGAATCTTATTGACTAAAATGATTAAAATGATACAGTACTGCTGAAGTAGGCTAGCTGGCAGTGGCTGCGTTGTTGACACTACACTAATCAAGTTGTTCCGTTGAGTGTAATAGTTTCTGCAGTGCTGCTATTCGGGGGCTAGCTGGCTAGCTAGCAGTGTTGTTTACGTTACGTTGCGTTAAAAGAACAACAATAGCTG